>NC_072053.1:13934840-13998224 GCF_027791375.1 Indicator indicator | reverse complement strand
CCAGCCACGTCACCTTCCCAAGCAAGTGTGCTGGAGGACAGCCCCTGCCAGTCCTGCTTGTCCCTTGGGTCCTTCTGCCCTCAGAAATCCCTCAAAACAAACCCAGAAAGCCCTTAAGCAGACCCAAATTAAAGTGCAGCTCAGCTTGGCGTTACCAAAGTTTTCCTGCAGCTGCTCTTGTGCACTGGACAAGTCCCACTGGATGTACTGTCTACTGTATTGAATAGAGGAATATTTAGTAACTAGAGAGCAATGGAGGCTGGACTCAGCTGTCTGGTGGGCTAAATAATGTATTACAAGAAGTGATATGGAAATTAATATAGACACTCTTGTTTTCAGAAACAGTGGTGTGATCTCTACTGTACTAAAACTTTTTGTTGTCATTCTGTTCACACCTGTGCTTGAATTCTGATCATCCTACTTATTTTGATAGCTTCCAATCTGTTTAAAGGTACCAGTTTTATGTGTAAAACTAGCATTGAAAACACTGGAAATCCCACATGAAATATATCACTGTGTTTTACAAATCTTAGATAAATTCCTTCATTTAAGTTATACCAAGTGGATGATAAGACAGATAACTATATAAATACACTTATTTGGAGAGTTCTTAGAGAGCTGTGTTGTAAAAGATTACTAACATCCCACTGTAATTGATTCAAGACCTGCTTCTACAAAAGCAAACAAACAAACAAAAAACACACACAAAAAAAAAAAAACACCTAGATGCTGCAGTCTGTCACTGTTTGGTCTGTTAATAATTTAAAGATGTTATACTTACAAAATATTGTAAAATCAATACGCCTACATTTTAGAAAAAGGGCTAATCTAACCTCTATCTAGAATAAAAAGCAAAGCAGTGCCATAATTTTTTAATGTTGTTAGGTAATCATGAGGAAAAGAGATTTGTCATCCTAGGATCCATAATATCAATAATTTTAACTTTGGAAAGCTCAACTTCAGAAGAAAATTGTCATTCAGGTTAATGAAGCAAAACCAGTTCTTTGCACTTGAAATGCTTAAATCAATGAAGAACTCAGCAGTGACAATGGTAAGTTCTGTGTCTGAGTGCTAGGCTGGGGCAGACAGAAGTTCCCAGAGCCAGGGAAACCTAATGAAGAGCAAAGATAACAAAGAGCAAAGAGCTAACCTAGTGATCCCTGGTGAGTGGCAGAGACCAGGAGTGCTGCAAACAGGGCAGGCAAACAATTCATGGCATGTCATGGAATCACAGAAGCATATAATTGTTTCAGTTGGAAAAGATCTCTATGATCATAGAGTCCTACCATTAACCTAAGACCACCATGGCCATTAAACCATGTCCCAAGTGCTATGTCCACACATTTTTTTGAACACCTTCAGGGACAGTGACTTCACCACCTCCCTGGGCAATCTATTCTAATGCCTGATCACTCTTTCTGTAAAGAAATTTTTCCTAATATCCAGTATAAATTCCCCTAGCAGAGTTTGAGGCCATTTCCTCTCAGTCTGTTACCTGATACTAGAGAGAGGAGACTGATCTCTGCTTTGCTACACCCTCATTTCAGGTATAAATTAGGATAAGGATTAAGGGGCAGAATAATATGGGTGACACTGTAGTAGACATTCACTACAGGCCACGTGATCAGGAAGAGAAAGTTCATGAGGTCTTCCAAAGAGAGCTGGAAGTGGCCTGATTATTACATGCCATGATTCTCAACATGTGCCCTGATTCTCAACATATGCCCTTGTGAGAAATATGTTGTCATATTTGGCTTTTGCACAGGGAAGGGGGGTGTTGAATGTTGCTGGGGATTGTGGGGTTTCATCTTTAAGATGATTGGATGCTTGTAAATGGCGGGATACAGCTGGATTGGGATTGGACGGGAAGAATCAGAGCCTGATTGGAAGACTGTTGAGCCACAGAGCCTTGGGATCAGGAACAGTGAAGTTACCATCACATATGAAAATGCCGATAAAAACAACAAAGGGGCAGGACTGAGGGACGCGGGAGTGCTTGGAATTCATGGAGCCGTAATCCTGTTGTTATCCCACAACTATTTAAACCCAGCCCATGTTGCTATCGTTGCACCTCTAGCAACTTTATTTTGCTATGTGTCCAGTGCTGTTTGCCTTTATTTTATAATAAACTTTTTATACTTAAAACTTAACAGTGAGTTTGTTTCTCACATCCTGATTCAGCATATTCATCAATTACCTGGATGAATAGATAGAGTGTAATCTCAGTAAATCTGATGATGATAAAAAACTAGGAGGAATGGCTGACATACTAGAAGGCTGTTCTGCCATTCAGCAAGACTTGGACAGGTTGGAGATTTGGATGGAGGTAAAGTTCAGCAAGGGCAAGTGTAAAGTCCTGCACCTGGAGAGGCATGCCATGCACCAGTACAGGTTATGACTGACCTATTGTAAAGCAACTCTGTGGGGAAGGACCTGAAAGTGCAGGTGGACAACAAGTACACCATGAGACAGCAGTCTGTTCTTTTGGCCAATAAGGATAAAGGTCTCCTGGACTGCATTAAGAAGAGTATGACCAGCATTTTGAGGGAGGTTCTTCTTCCACCACTACTCAGCCCTAGTGAGGTCACATCTAAAGTATTCTGTCCCTTTCTGAGCTCCCCAATTCAAGAGTGTGGTGAAGGCACCATATGCCTAGAATTATGCCCCAAATACTGTAAAACTTGCCCCAACATGGTTTTCCACATTCCCCCTTCCACTCTCCTTTCTGGAGTGGGTACTGTCGTGGAGAGGGTGATTAGGGATGGAGGATGGTGATTATTAATTATGAAATATGAATTATGAAAATTATTATTTGTTAATCATTAAAATTATTAATATCTATTAATTACCTTATATATACTGATTTGGATGCACGGTTGTAACAGTATAGTCCGTTATTGGTTCAGTACATACAATTATGCCCAATCAGAATATTTACAGATGCAATTTCTAATTAACGGAACGAGAGGTGCAATTCCTCCACTTGTCCACTAGATGGAGACTCGACAAGACGCTTGCGGCTTGCAGCTATGTACAGAGATATTTATAATGTTATCACGAGGCAAGTTAAGCTAGAAATATCACACGGCTATGCGCGAGCGCTTTGAATAGAATGTTACTGTATGTCGTACACATGGAAAGATACATTCTGTCTTTCTAGCGAGGCAAGTTGCTGGGTTACGCTGGCTTGCTGCTTATCTGCCCAGGGCTGCTCCAATCCGGGTGGCGACTTTCCTTCTCCCTCTGCCTCTGCGGGTGGGGGCAAGGCTTGCTTTCTCCTCCCGCGGTCTGCAGGGAGGGAAGGCTTGCTTTCCTTCTCCTGCGGTCACGGGGAGGTGGCTTTCCTTAGCGGGGTTGTAGCGGCTCCCTGAATGGAGGATGGGTTCTCCGCGCAGCAGGGTCGGGTTCTAGGGGGTCGGCTCTTGCGATCAAGATGGCGGCTTCTGGTAGGTGGGTTTCGGTGGGGGGTGCAGTGAAGCGATGCTTTCCCCCTCGGCTCGGCTTGAAGTGAGCTGACTCTGCCAAATCTCAGTGACTGCTTTCCATTTAAATTACAATGCTGCAGTCTTTGCCTTTGACTTCAGTGGAGAGACTATCTTTTGCTCTCTCTTTCCCTCGGGGAAATCCCAGGTGCTTTGCCCTGACAACTTAGGGCCTGGAGCGGCTACAGTGGGTGGCTCTTTTTCTCTCCCGCAAAGAGCGGGGGCTATGCAAGATGCGTTTCTGCTTATTTGGCAGCTTATTGCTACTTAATTAGCTTGCAGCAGATCTGGACTAGCTAGGGTCGGGCTTAGTCCTTTCCCTTTTGGGTTTACGCTTACCCTCTATCGGGGCTTTTCCTCAGTCCTTTCGACTGGGTCTATGACGCCCATTCAGTGAAGGGATCATCCTTTGCTGGTTCCTTGAATGTCTCAGTGGGCTGGCTTCCATATTCGCAGAGGCTTCCAGTATGCTTGCGTGTGAGAAGGCTTACAGATTACGCAGCGCAAGTTCACATAGTGAGTGAAGGCAAAAGGAGAGAGCAAAGTAGTAAACAAGTGGAGTAGTACTTATAGATTCCTCGAGGCTGGATCTGGCCAATGGGCACACTGGTCAACAACCTACTTCAACCTATGGAAAACATGAAGCTAGAATTATGCCCTTAGATGGAAAGAGTATAAGCATGCCATGCGATGGGTACATGTAGTTGTTTACCCCTGAGGAGACGGGTTGGTACCTGGCCCTTTGTCCTCCTCTCCTGAAAGGAGGGTGCAAAGGGGGGGACTTACCAAAACATGTTGAGACAAGTCATCTGGTATCTGGGGGCATAATTCTGGGCATTTGGTGCCTTCACTACAGATACCCAGCTCAGAGCTCAGTGGAACAAAGACCAGGGCACCAGCCAGGCAAGTAAACAAACCAACTTGCCTTCTAAGGGGGTAAACAACAACATGGACCCACCACATGGGATGCTCGTGCTGCTTCCAAATTAGGGCATAATTCTAGCTTCACACTTTCTGTAGGCTAAAGCTGCTTGTTGACAAGATTGCCCTTTGGCCAAATCCCACCCTAAAAAACTTATAAGTATTACCCCCAACTGTAAAGAAGTTAGTCTCTTTCTTTGCTCTTTACTCTCTCTTTGCTCTCTCTCTTTGCTCAAGATTTGTAATCTCTTTGCTCTTCGTCCTTAAGCTCTTGCTGCTAAGCTCCATAGCTATTGCTAGTAAGCCTTTTCACTCCACTCACAAGTGTACTACTGGCCTCTGCAGGAGAGAAGTCAGCAACCTGGAAAAGGTGCCGTGCCCCTGTTTACCTGGAAATCTGCAAAGTGGAGACCTTTATTGGAAGCTCCAGATGGCTGGCATTGTATTTGTCAGTCCCACTGGCCCAGTGGACTGCCACGTCTTAAAGAAAACTTCACCCCCGAGGGTAAGACTGCCCATTTGACGGCAAAGGGACTAACCAGAATCTCGGCAGTCCAAGTATCTGCTACAGCCTTAAAGCATCAGATTGTTGAGGCACAGAGCCTGTGTGCCAGCTCGTGAAAGCAGCAATAGCATCTATCCGCATCCTGCCTGACCTTGCTGTTTATGTGTGTCAGTGTGAGATGAAATTCTGCCCCACACCAACAATAATCAGGCTAGCTCAGACTGGAAAGCAAATGAGAGCTGTATTTACAAGCAAAATCTACAATCTCTGATGAAATGCAATGAATATGTACAAATATACAAAATTCACAACATTTACAAATATATACAATCAACAGAAAAGCACAACCAAGTTCCCTTCGCTTCCCCTGAGGGGACCTCCCAAGGGGCCTCCCCCCTAGACCTCTCTGGCAGAAAGCAAAGTTAGCTAAAAGCAAAGAGGCTGTTAACTTAGCTCGCCAAGGTCAGTGTGTTGTCTCCAGCCAGAAGAGAAGATGAAGCAGCAGCCAGACAGCCCAGCAAGGAAAGAAACTCCCCACTCCAACTGTCCCTACTTTGTTTTGAGTAGTGGTACTTAAACATTTCTATCTCTCCAATGGAAGTGTTTAGAACGATCATTATTTTGCTTTCTTACACCCAACAGTGACTTATTTACATTCTTTAGCTTTCTCTGCTTGAACTTTGAGAAGAAAAATTAAAGAAACAGTTTCAAACCATCACAGTCCACCCCTTCTAAACAATCGCATTGGCTGCTACTACTATTCGTCTAATCTAAAACAATATCTACAACAATGAGTGAATAAAGATCATAGTCCATTCCAGCTATCTCAGATGTAGATGATTCAAAAGGGTGAAATCACAGCAAAAAAAAGCAAGCAGCTTGTTTCCTTGCAGATAGGGGAAAGAAAGGAATAGGGATTCTTAGGTGACTCAGCGTTTGTATGGTTTGTGCACCGTAGATCTCATGGATTCTCCTCTTGGGCGTGATGTTGTATCTGCACAACACTCTGAATTTAAACTCTCTCAGCCAAAGTTAGATTTCTTTGTGCAATACACTGAATTTCACCATTTTCTTCAATCACCCAATAGGTGTGACCAGGACCTTCAACAGAAACCACCTCTCCGACAGGTTTGGCCACTCCTGAAAGAGAAAATACCCAAAGAGTTTTGCCTACCTAACAGATTATTTTCTCTGATAACAGGAACTCAATCACCTTCCTCCTTTTGCAACAAATCTGACTGAGCAGGCCCAGCTCAATTCACTGAACCTCTACTATTCACCAACCAGGTTGCTTGTGCTAAATGCTTCTCCCAGTTTTTCAAAGATCCACCCCCCATGGCTTTGAGAGTGGTTTTCAGCAAACCGTTGTAGCATTCAAACTTCCCTGCAGCTGGTTCATAGTAGGGAATGTGGAATATCCACTCGATGCTGTGCTCTTTGGCCCAGTTCTTCACAAGATTATTCTTGAAATGAATTCCGTTGTCTGACTCAATCCTCTCTGGAGTTCCGTGTCTCCACAGGATTTGTCTTTCCAGGCCAAGAATGGTGTTACATGCAGTTGTATGAGGAACTGGATAAGTTTCCAACCATCCACTGCTTGTCTCTACCATAGTCAGCACATATTGCTTACCAGATCAAGAACAAGGTAGAGTGATGTAGTCAATCTGCCATGCTTCAAAGTACTTGTACTTGGACCATCGCTCACCACACTACAAGGGCTTGATTCGCTTTGCCAGCTTAATAGGAGCACAAATGTCACAGTCATGGATGACTTGCATGATAGCATCCATGGAAATGTCAATGGATCTCTCATGAGCCCATTGGTAGGTTGCATCTCTGCCTTGATGTCCTGACGAGTCATGGGCCCACCGCGCTAAGAACAACTCACCTCAGTGTTTCCAGTCAAGATCAGGATCAGAGTTTGTACCCATTGGGAAATTCTTGCAGCTAGATATGCCTGATGGTTCTGGTCTTGTTCCTCAGTAGCTTTGCTCTTAGGAATGTGAGCATTAATGTCTCACTTTCACTGGGATTCTCTCAATGCGAGCAGCAATGTCTTGCCACAGATCTGCAGCCCAGATAGGCTTTCCTTTTCTCTGCCAGCCATTCCTTTTTCCAGTCTTTCAGCCAACCCCACAAGGCATTGGCTACCATCCACGAGTCAGTGTAGAGATAAAGCTTTGGCCATCTCTCATGCACAGCTATGTTAAGAGCTAGCTGAACAGCTTTTACCTCTGCAAATTAACTAGATTCTCCTTCTCCATCTCTTGCCTCTGCAACTCTGTGCGTTGGACTCCACACTGCAGACTTCCTCCTTCGCTTGTTCCCAACAAGATGACAGGATCCGCCTGTGAACAAAGCATATCTCTTTTCATCATCAGACAGGTCACTGTAAGGAGGAGCTTCCTCAGCACAAGTTACTCTCTCCTCTGGAGGTTTTGCGCAGCTTGTGCCTTCTGGCCACTTTGTGATCACCTCCACCAAACCAGGTCTTTCAAGACTTCCCATTTGAGATCACTGTGTTATCATAACCATCCACTTAGACCAGGTAGCATCTGTTGCATGATATGGTGAAGAACCTTTGCCTTTGAACATCCAATTCAGAACTGGCAATCTAGGAGCTAGAAGTTGTAACTCAGTTCCAATCACTTCAGAAGCAGCTTTCACTCCTTCATAAGCAGCTAAAATCTCTTTCTGTGTTGGAGTGTAGTTAGCTTCTGAGCCTCTGTAGCCACGACCCCAGAAACCAAGAGGACGTCCTCGTGTCTCACCTGGAGCTCTTTGCCATAAGCAACAGGTTGGACCATTGTCACTCGCGGCCGTGTACGGAATGTTCTTAATGTCTGGACCAGTTCTGACAGGTCCCAGACCCATTGCTTGGACTACTTCTCACTTTACCTGGTGAAAGGCTGCTTGTTGCTCAGGACCCCACTGGAAACTGTTTCTCTGTTTCTCTCTCATAGAGAGGTTTCACAATCTGACTGTATCCAGGAATGTGCAGTCTCCAAAATCCAACAATGCCTAAGAAATGTAGAGTTTCTTTCTTGTTGATGGGATTTGCCATGGTGGAGATTCTGTTTATCACATCCATTGGAATGTGGTGGCGACCATCTTTCCACCGCACTCCCAGAAACTGGATTTCTCTGGCAGGTCCTTTCACCTTGTCTCACTTGATAGCGAAACCGGCTTGCAAGAGAATGTCAATGATTTTGTTACTTTTCTCGAAGACTTCTTCAGCATCTTCACCCCAGACAATGATGTCATCAATGAACTGAATGTGTTCTGGAGCTCCACCTTTCTCCAAAGCATCATGGATCACTGCTGTGATGGTTTGAAACTGTCTTTTTAATTTTTCTTTGGAAAGTTCAAACAGAGAAAGTGAAAGAGTGTAAATAAGTCACTATTGGGTGTAAGAAAGCAAAATAACAATTGTTCTAAACACTTCCATTGGATAGATAGAAATGTTTAAGAACTATTACCCAAAACAAAGTGGGCACTCTGCATTCTGCAGTTGGGGCAGTTGCTGGGCTGTCTGGCTGCTGTTTCTTATTCTCTTCTGGCTGAAGATTACACACTGACCTTGGCAGCTAAGTTAACATCTTTCTGCTCTAACTAACTCTGCTTTCTGTCCAGGGGGGTCTGGGGGGTAAGCTCCTGGGAGAGAGGCCCCTTTCAGAAGGGTCCCCTTTGGGAGGAAGCAAAGGGAGATTGGTTGTGTCTTTCTATTGAGTGTATATATTTGTAAATGTTGTGAATTTTGTATATTTGTACATATTCACTACATTTAATCATAGATTGTAGATTCTGATTGTAAATACAGCTTTCATTTGCTTCCAGACTGAGCTAGCCTGGTTATTGTTGGGGGGGCGGAGGGGGGGGGGAATTTCAGCTCTCACACTGACACAACTGCATGACAGATGGTTGAACTGTGAATCCACTCCTGGGGCAAACAATTGAATGTGTACTGTATGCCTCTCCAGGTGAAAGCAAACTGAGGCCTGCATTCCTCTGCTTTGGGAATAGAGAAGAAACCATTAGCAATGTCTGTGGTAGGATGCCATCTGGCCTCCTTGGATTCCAGCTCATATTGGAGCTCCATCATGTCTGGTACAGATGCACTCATGGGCAGAGTTACTTCATTGACCGCACAGAAATCAACTGTCAGACGCCACTCTCCATTCTGCTTTCTCACAGGCCAGATTGAACTGTTGAAAGGTGAATGAGTTTTGCTGATGACTCTCTGACTCTCCAACTGATGAATCAAGTTTTGAATGGGCACCAAAGAGTCACGGTTGGTTCTGTATTGTCTGTGATGCACAGTTTGAGAAGCAATCGGCAACTTCACATCCTCTATCTCATGATGTCCCACAACTGCAGATTCATCTGAAAGCTCAGGTCTAATAGACAACTTCAATTTTCCTCCATCAGTTTCTACAGTTGCTATTCCAAAAGCCCATTTATAACCCTTACGGTCTTTGAAATGTCCTTCTCTCAGAAAATTGATTCCAAAAATACAAGGTGCATTAGGTCCTGTTACAATAACATGTTTCTTAAACTGTTTCCTAGTTAAGCTTATATTAACCTCTATCTTAAACAACTCTTGAGATCCACCAGTGACTCCCTGAATAATTATAGATTCTCCCCCTTGATAGTTTGATGGCAGTATGGTGCACTGAGCTCTGGTGTTAACCAAGGCTCTGTACTTCTGAAATTTTGAAGTGTCAGGCCATTGGATGTACACATCCCAATAGATTCTGTTATCTCCATTCTCCCTTACCTCCCCCTGGCAGAAGGCAGGGTACGCCTGATTGTGGGGATTACATCCACATGTACAGCTGGCACAATGTCCAGCACCAGAATTAGAATCACTGTCGGAGCTATTGGAGTTGTTCTGGGAAATTGAGGAAGTGAGAGCTACCCTTCTGGTATTGTTACCTCACGATCTGCTGCTCTGCAGCTCCTGTAACCTCCTGAAAAGATCCGAAGTTGGTTGACCATCCCATCTGTTCATGTTCTCACCAAACTGATCACGCAGAGTTATCCAGATACTGCCACGTGATTGCTTCTGCTGTCTGTTTTGGTTTGACCTATTCTGGAATGGCCTTCTTGGAGCACATCTGTTCCTGACAGCTGAAACTTGTATCCATCTGGAGGAAGAGGAATCAGAATAATCCCCCTTCATCAAGTTGGATATGGAGGTTTTAAGTTCCTCCTTCAGCTCTTTCATGTATTTCTTTATCTCTCCAGACAGAGTTTCAATGGCTGAAACCAAAGAAGTACATACGAGACTATCCTCCAATTGCCTCATTTGGTTAGTGAAATGGCCAACAGTAGGAGGCACTCCACCATAATTTCTTGCCACAATTCTGCTTGCCAGAATAATAGCATAATTAGGAGAAGCAAGCTTAATGAGCTTTTTGGCAAGGCCTTTTCCCACAGGAATTTCATCAGGATTCAGAGTCTTATGATCTCCATACATTATTTTGCTCACAGCAAACTCTCTCAGATGCTTGATTCTCTCATCTGTTGTGGTCCAAGGCTTAGGGTTCCATGGTAAATCATCTCTGCTGGGGTACCTTATCAGGACTGCCAGTAAGAGGCATGCCCACAGAGAAACTTTACCAATGCACTTGCCTAGGTGCCTGTATATGCCTGTATCTTTTGAGACCGTCCCCACCTGGAAGGCTGACTTGTCGCCTACCACCAAGGCTGGAACTCC
The DNA here is from genome assembly GCF_027791375.1 of Indicator indicator. Lineage (NCBI taxonomy): Eukaryota > Metazoa > Chordata > Aves > Piciformes > Indicatoridae > Indicator > Indicator indicator. The sequence continues at coordinate 13,987,597 of NC_072053.1, read as the reverse complement.
CATATCAAAACACCTGGCTAGCCAAGACAGGACTGGCTCAGTGTCTCCTCTGATGTAATCCTTCCTCACATGTCTAATTTCCTGTCTGGGTGTATTAGCTGACTGTATGTCATCCTTCTCCTTCTCCTTCTCCTTCTCCTCCTCCTCCTCCTCCTCCTCATCATCATCATCATCATCATTATCGTCATCATCATCATCATCATCATTATCCTGAGCTTGCTGTCTCCATACTCCTACTGTAATCCTCCGTTGAATTTCCTGGAGTTCAGAGGCACTTCCAGCAGTTGCTAATTTACCAGGGTCCACATCCTGGCCTACATCTCCATCATCCATGTGTGGTCTCAAGAGGTCTGCCAGATTTTTTAGGCTAACCTTCTCTTCCTCATAGAAGGATCTTTCTTAACAGAGGGACCCTGAGCAGAAGGACCCTTACCTCCTTCTTCACCTCCTGCACCATCTCCTTCAGCATCTGCACCTTCTCCTGTAGCTCCTTTGCACTTTTTGGTGAGAACAGTAACCAAATTTACTGGGTTAGCTGTCACATTCTCAGTAGAGTTATCAGGTGCAGAGGAATTCTGTGCAGGGTCCATGGGTGCAGAGGGATTCTGTGCAGAATCAGCAGGAACGGAAGGATCCTGTACAGAGTCAGCAGGTACGCTTTGAGACCCTGCAGCTGCTGTTGTGTCCATCTCAACAGCAGAGGGAGGAGTAGGAGATTGTGCCTCGTTAGTGGCCTGAGTAGTCATGGCTGTTATCTCAGATTCTGGCACGGTACCAGACCTTCTGGTACAGGTCCTGCAGCTGCTGCTGCTGGCTCTGAGTCAAGTCTATCAGCAGCTTTCTCACAAGCCTTTTCTTCCCCACACTTAACTGTGATCTCCTGGACACTGCAGTCAGAATCAGAACTTAACTCCAAATCTCTCTTAGCTTTTCTATGCTCTTACGTCTACGCAGGCTACAAGAGCAAGTAGCCTTATGTCTTTCTTGATACAGTGCTACCAGCAGCCATATGTTTATTACAACAAGCACCAGAATCAAGATTAGCATAAAAATCAATTTAGGGTTTCATTGGTTCACATAATCCTCTGCAAGAGGAATAGCAAACTCAAATGCTTCTTCTGGCAGATTTATAGTTGAGTTACCATATCTTCCTAGCCCAATAAAACCATAACTGATATCAACAACATTTAGTAATTTGTTCTTAGCTCAAAGAAACAGTTTGTATGCCACATATCTCACAGTCTTGTCTGTCATGCAGGAAATGGCCCATCTGTAGATAATCGCACCAATAGCAGAGGAAATAAAATTACTCAGAATCCAAAACAGCTTAATTTTGCTTCTTAATCTGAGCAGAAATAAATCATACAAGCAATTGCCTCACATTGGAGCGCCAAAAATTAAAAATCTGTCAGTGTGAGCTCAAATTCCGCCCCACACCAACAATAATCAGGCTAGCTCAGTCTGGAAAGCAAATGAGAGCTGTATTTACAAGCAAAATCTACAATCTCTGATGAAATGCAATGAATATGTACAAATATACAAAATTCACAACATTAACAAATATATTCAATCAACAGAAAAGCACAACCAAGTTCCCTTTGCTTCCCCTGAGGGGACCTCCCAAGGGGCCACCCACCCAGACCCCCCTGGCAGAAAGCAGAGTTAGCTAAAAGCAAACTTAGCTCGTCAAGGTCAGTGTGTTATCTCCAGCCAGAAGAGAAGAAGAAGCAGCAGCCAGACGGCCCAGCAGGGAAGCGAACTCCCCACTCCCCACTCCAACTGTCCCTACTTTGTTTTGAGTAGTGGTTCTTAAACATTTCTATCTCTCCAATGGAAGTGTTTAGAATGATCATTATTTTGCTTTCTTACACCCAACAGTGACTTATTTACATTCTTTAGCTTTCTCTGCTTGAACTTTGAGAAGAAAAATTAAAGAAACAGTTTCAAACCATCACATCATGGGAGGGAAATGGAGATGCCACCTTTGCCAGGTCCACAATCCTGTAAATCCCACAGTATCTCAAAGTTGTGACCCGTGAGAGAGTCCCGCCACCGCACTTTGAGCCAAGGGGAAGCTGCTGCCGCTTTCGCGAAGGTCTGCCCCGACCCGGGGCTGCTCTGCCAGCCCACCACCTTGCATCACGGGCCAACCACGAAGGGCCCAGCCCTGCCCCACCACATCACAGGATTGGAGACATCTGAGCATCCCACCCTGCAGGGCTGCTCGCCCGGGACCGCCCCACCTGCCTGCCTCCATGGGACCACTCCACCAGCCTACCAGCCCGAACCCCTCCAGGGAGCCGTGCCAGCCCTGCAAGCCACGAGCCTCTGGCAGGAACCAGTCCCCCAGCAGCCATAGCCATGCCATGGGACTGCCCACCATCACTCTGAGGGAGCCACTAGAACCCTTCCCAGGAGGGAACCTGGTGACTGCCAGAAGTCAACCCCCCCAACCACCTTGGGAGGAGAAGGCTGCTCCCCCCTGTCACCATCTGGAGGGAAGCCCCATTGTGGGCCCACCAGCAGCTTCATCTGCAGCCTCAGCCGCCAGAGCCCCTCGCTGGAATGGACCAGTCCTGGAGCCAGCACCAGGCAGGCAACAGCCAGCTAGCTGGAGCCTAGCAATTAGGTTTGCTACAAACAAAACCACAGTGTATCTTTCATGTGTTCTCCACTAGCTAACATTCAGTTTAAAGCCCACACCTAGACACATGACATTTCTAGTTTAAGCCTCTGACACCGTAACTTCCCTAAAGCTAAATCTGTCAGCATCTTGCCGACTGGTGGACATGAGGCAGAATTGTACCTTCATTCCTTAATCGAGATTAATACTGTAAATATTCTAATTGGGTTCAAATTGTACATACAAGACCAGTTATGGGATATGTCTCACAATCCTGCACTAGAATCTGAATAAAACCCAGTGATTAATCAGTTATTAATAATTTCTCATATTAATAAAAAAATTACTTTTTGTATTTCAACTTTCATAATTCACAATTAATAACCTCTTCATCACAAAGAGAGACAGGGAGCTAATGGAAAGAATCAAACTGAGGGCTAGGAAGATGATTTGGGGAGCGGAACATATGTCTTTTGAGGAAAGGCTGAGAAACTTGGTTCTGTTTATCCTGGAGAAGCCTGAAAGGGGATCTTATCAATGTTTATCAGTATGTGAAGAGTGGAGGCCAAGAAGACAGGGCTAATCTTTTCAGAGGAGACCAATGATAAAACAAGGGTCAACATGCACAAACTAAGACACTGGAAGTTCAAATGAAACATAAATAAAAACTTTCCTTTGAGGGCAACAGAGCACATAAACAGGCTTCCCAGAGAGCTTGGGGAACATGTATTTCAATCTTTGGTACAAGAAATGTATAAAATTTCATTTGAAAATCAAACCCTAATTCTTACTTAGGTTATATTTTGGAGCATATTTTACCTCCATGTGGTTTTAATTAGAATTTGAGTTCCATTTCAAATCAATCCAAACATTTTTTTCCCTATAGAAAGATGTTTCAGCTGCTTAAGCTTGCATTTTAATTCATACATGTCCTTTTAAAGACTTGCTGTCATGACCCAATTTTCTAAGCCAATCCTGGGCAGCAGGTAATTTGTACTAGATTAAAAAATTCCCCTTCTATCCATTCCCTTTCACTGTATCACAACAAGTACTTATAAGAATCATAGAATCATAGAATCAATCAGGGTTGGAAGGGACCACAAGGATCATCTAGTTCCAACACCACTGCCATGGACAGAGACACCTCACACTACATCAGGCTGCCCAGAGCCTCATCCAGCCTGGCCTTGAACACCTGCAGGGATGGGGCCTCAACCACCTCCCTGGACAACCCATTCCAGGCTCTCACCACTCTCATGGAGAAGAACTTCTTCCTCAAGTCCAGCCTCAATCTACCCACTTCTAGCTTTGTTCCATTCCCCCTAGTCCTATCACTACCTAGAAAGTCCCTCCCCAGCTTTCTTGTAGGCCCTCTTCTGGCCTGGAAGGCCACAATAAGGTCACCTCGGCACCTTCTCCTCTCCACATGGAACAGCCCTCTTTTGGTCTGTCCTCATAGGAGAGGTGCTCCAGCCCTCTGATCATTCTTGTGGCCCTTCTCTGGACATGTTCCAGCATGTCCATATCCCTCTTGTAATAGGGGCTCCAGAACTGGATGCAGTACTCCAGGTGGGCAGTACACCAGAGTGGAGTAGAGGGGGAGAATCACTTCCCTCGACCTGCTGGCTATGCTTCTCTTGATGCAGCCCAGGATCTGGTTGGCTTTCTGGGCTGCAAATGCACACTGACAGCTACTGTTGAGTTTCTCCTCCACCAGCACCCCCAAGTCCCTCTCCTCAGGGCTGCTCTCCAGCCAGTCACTGCCCAGCCTGTATTGGTACTTGGGATTGCCTCGACTCAGATGCAGGACCTTGCACTTGGTCCTGTTGAACCTCATCACATGGGCTTTTGCCCACCTCTCCAGCAAGTCCCTCCACATCTTTCTTGTAGGCCACCTTCAGCTACTGGAAGGCTGCTATATGAATGAAATGCCTTCTCTCTCCTCCAGTACCTGGAAAGACTCATCTCTTTCTGTGTTGTAGCATGTCTTTCATTTTTTTGTAAGTTCCTCAAAAACATGCTGATAATTTCCCTTGAGCAACAGCTACTTTTATAATCACATTGCTTGAAGTTTTAGAAGAGCATATATATCTTAGTAACAGTACATTAACTCATGATCTCATCTAAAGGTCCATTCTTAGATTAATATTGCCAAAAATCTCTCTATTTGAACCAACATGTAAATTTAAAATGGGAAGTTTACATCTCTTTCCTCTTTCATGGCAATCCATTTCATGTACATCAGTCAATCGATTATCACAGAGACAGATTATCCTCAACCCTGAAGAGAACATTGTCACATTCTTTATTGAATCAGCTTATCTTTCAAGATGAATACCATAGCCATGCCTTACTTTCTTTGTTTGTTTGTTTTGCTCACATAAAGGCTTAGATATTCTGTTCTTTTAGAAGAGAGTCTATTTCCAACTTTGCCTGAAGAAAATGATGTCTAGAATTTCTATGCATTTCATTAAATACAGTTAAATTCTTAAAAAAAAGTGCTATTTCTTTGTGAAACACTAACTTAGAAAATGTTGTAAGTTAGTAGAGTAGAAATAGAAAGGGAAAGCAAAATACCATGATAAGGATTCACTGAGTATAAAGATAGATTTGAGATACTGTAAATACATTTACAGTGTAAGGAGAGTAAAAAAAAAAAAAAAGAAAAAAGAAAAAAGAGAAAAATAATTCCTTTTCAGCTGTGGCAATTGCTGTACGACTAGTGACATATCTTAATAATTCCTTAATTATCTTTAACATCTTCTTAATTTGCCCATTACCAACATAAATATATTCGATCATATAGAAAAGGCCACTGTCAGCAGCTGTAAATAAACAGAATAATGAATCAAAATAAGTTAGGATTTTTATATTATGTTCATATTCACTCACAGTAATATGAAAGCATCAGACATTTCCTCAACACAACCCTTTTATTTTGCAAAACATAGTCAGCATAATTTTGATCATAGTTTTTAAGAATCTTTCCTCTCACATCTTTTTTGTGTCTCTCAGTGATTTCCAAAAAACCCAGAAAAGTTCGGTGACCCATTTCTCTGGAATCCGTATCTACCCCCAGTGGGGTTTTGTCTAACACTACTACTGCTGCCTATCACTTGTAATTGCTGAATATCCACCTTTCCAGTTATTTTTACTATTTGTGCACAATGCCAGCACTCATTTCTATGAAGAAAATATTAAAAAAAAAAAAAAAAAAGAAAACAAGAAAAGACACAATTATCTCGTTTATCTGCCTACAAATCTTATTAATACAATATCCTGGAAGAGGCATTAACCAAACAAACTTGTTTGGCCTCTGCCATTTATCCTCCCTCTCCCATACAGGGTCCAGGGTGAGCTGGAATTGAGCCAACAGGCAGGCTCGTTAAGGCTGCCTGGGGCGGGTGGAAACTGTGCCCCGTGCCTCACGTTTCAGATAGCCTCTCACATGTGCAGTTTGCCCTCCATATAGCATTTGAACTGATTGGCTAGATTTGAATAGGTAATCTGCCATTGAACTATTCAGTTTTCAAAGAGGGAATTTATAGGGGATGATTTGAAAGCCCACACGCTGTTCGTTAATGGGATTGAGAGTGAGACAAGCCCCCGCATTGTGTTCCTGTCTTCAGAGCTATTGTTCTAGTGGCAGCATGAGTCACAGAGCTCCACTACAGCAGTTTGCTCTCTCTTTTACTTCCTCTGCTTTGTGATTTACACTTTGGATTATCTCTGCTTCTTGGATACAAATCACAACCCCTGGGTATCGCTTCATCCAACAATGGTTTTGATGATTATCAGCTCTGCGGTTTGTGAGTAAGTTAAGCTATTTTACCTGGTTGCTTCTAAAGTTTTATAGCCTGTTTTACCTGTTGCTTAACTCTGTTGTAAAGCTGAGGGGTCCATCTCATGACCTGAGTCAGCACTGCCATTTGTTTTCACGCTTATGAGAGTTTCCAGTTTATTCTTCTGTATCTCGAGTTTCTGGTTTTCCTAGACTGTTATTCTACTGTAATCAACCTGCCATCGACTGGGCAGATTAACTTGATCAAATTAGCTCAGAAAAATAATTTTTTATATCTAATTAATTGTAATCATATTTTATCATATTTCTGGCTTATAAATTTAATCATAAACTATAATATACAAACAGGTTCTGGACAGCTTAATTCTGAATAAAGGAAGTTTTAGTGGACAAGCTCACATATAGAGTGTTGAGAAAACCTTCAGCCCTCAAAATCCTCCCAGAAACATTCCCAATGCAAATCTGTAATACTGAATTTGCCAGCCTGGATTTCTTCTTCTTCTCATGTATATGCAATAGTGATTCATCTGGCAGGTATCAAGCACAAACCATGCTAAACAATCTTCCAATTGCAGCAGAAATGCATGGTAATGAGTCCCATAAAAATCACTAAATCTGACATTGAAAGGACAGTGGGAATGTTAAAATTTGGATTCAGGTGTCTGGACATCATGGGTGCACATTATCATATATTTCCCTAAGCCTGTAAACTGTTCTTGTCTTGCTGCAATTAGTAGAGTAGAGCAATTAATTGTGGATTATCTTTATAGGTTAATGGTGAGTGTAATCAGTCAAATTTAATTGACAGCCCACTGGAACATAAGGAGATTTGATTTTCTAGAGTTCTGAATCTTTGGAAACCTCAAATTAAAGGCAGACAATTAAAAATGATACTGTCAAAGACTGTCAAATTAATCACAATTTGTTTACCAATGCACATTACAAGATGCCTTACATCTTGTATTGAATGCAATAATGTCAAATAAACACTTGCATTTTCCATTTTATGTTTTAGACAGGCTTTCAATTTCTTTCCTAAACCAATGACAACATGAGTAGTTCCTTCTAATTTGCTATTGTTTTTATATTGCTGCACAAATCTTCAGGTATTAATACTTTATTTTTAATATATTTTATATATAATATTTTTTATAATCATTACAAAATGTCTTTCAAAAATCTTCACAGAAGTCCCTGAAACAGGTAGTAGAAGGATATTTAATATGCCAGTTGCTCGTGAATTTTCCTAGTTTTTGGGCAGGATTAGTCACTTATATTTCAGTAATAAAAATCCAGGTTTTTCTCTTTCATAGGCATTGAACTTGGTTTATGTGAGATAAGAATTATCATAAACTGGGAAAACTAGAAGTGGAATCTTAGTCATGTAGTTCTTCTAACCATCTGGGCTTCTCCTGTCTATCTACTTTTCTTCAAACTGATAAATCGTTAAGAGAGATCTATCTCATGAATTAATATCCTCCAGAACTATCACTGGCATTCACATTTCTTCCTCCAATTCATTCCGAATAACAGGAGACTTTTGCACTGATACTATCTCAATGTATTCTTCAACATAATTATTATGAGAGACTTGTATGCAATCTTGTGTATGTATGTATATGCATGTAACCCTAGTGTAGAAAAAAGATGTCAGTGGATCTTCATGGTATTTACTTAATCTGAACAGAGATTTTCTGAGAAAGCATAGCACATCTGACAATGATCACTTCCAAAAATGTTTGGTTTTATTTTTATTCAAGCTAAAGTAAGTCTGTACTTACTTTAGGTCAGTTTTGAATGAGACCTTACTATGAACCTTACTATGAACATCACATTGTGCTGGATTTCTGCTATTTTTCCTTTTGGCATTCACTGGAATAAAAAGAAAGGTAAAAGCACTCAAATTCTCAGCCTAAAAAAAACTCCTCTCAAACTACAAAAATAATTTTTTAGTCTACTGGTAGGATCATCAACCCTGGAAGTATTCAAGTACCATGAAGATGTGATGATTAAGGACATACTTTAGTGGTGAACTTGGCAGTGTTAGTTTAACACTTGGATTTGATGATCTCAGAGGTCTTTTCCAACTTTGATTATTCTATGAATCCTTCTATTTGGGCCTAGATTCTATTTCCCTTTTTTGCCAAACTTTGTTCACGTTGAAGTTTCACATCGTCCTGGTTCCTTCCAGGTGCAGTGTATCACTGCATCCCTAGATTTTCAGAACCCCATGTTTTGGAGCAGTCTGAAAGGCAATGTGCTTCAAATAGACACTTAGGGCTTCATTAACCCAAAGCAAACCATTTCCTGATCTCATATTTCAACAAAATGCTTAGAGAGGACTCTGAAAGAATAGGAAGAGTTGTTTTACTTGCCAGGTTGAAGTGTTTCAGAAAATGAAGTGCTTAAGATTCCACTTGTTGTGATTCTACATACCTTCATCAGTGCAATTCACTTATTAATGGTGAAATTTAATGCTACTTTTTGGTGATGGTGTTTCAAGGATGAATCATAGAATCACAGAATGTTAGGGGTTGGAAAGGGTCTTGAAAGATCATCTAGTCCAACCCCACTGCCAGAGCAGGATAACCTGGGGCAGGTCACACAGGAATGCATCCTCTGGGTTTTGAATGTCTCCAGAGAAGGAGCCTCCACAACCTCTCTGGGCAGTCTGTTTCAGTGCTCTGTTATCTTCACAGCGAAAAAGCTTTTCCATATGTTTATGTGGGAACTCATTGTACCCGTTGACGCTTGTCCTATCATTGAACATCACTGACAAGGGCCTGTCTCCATCCTTCTGATACTTGTGTTTCAAGCATTAAAGAAGTCACTCTTCAGTCTCCTCCAAGCTAAACAGACACAGCTCCCTCAGCCTTTCCTCTTAAGGGAAACTTTCAGCTCCTTTAATCATCTTTGTGCTCTGGCCTAAAAGAGCTTCCATCACAGAATCACAAAATCACAGATCACAGGAAAATTCAGGTTGAAAAACCCTCAGGATCACCAAATCCAGCTGAGAACCCTACTCTACAAGATTCACCCCTAAACCATATCCCCAAGCACCACATCCAAATAACCTTATCCACATCCAGGGTTGGTGACACAACCACCTCCTTGGGCAGCCCATTCCAATGCCTGACCGTTCGTTCCATGAAGAAATTTGTCCTAATGTCCAGGCTAAACCTACCTAGTCACAGCTTGAGGCTATTCTCTCTTATTCTATCACTAATTACCTGGGAGAAGAGACCAGCACCAGCCTCTCCACAATGTTCTTTCAGGTAGTTGTAAACAGTGATGGGGTCTTCCCTCAGCCTCCTCTCTTTCAAACTAAATAGCCCCAGCTCCTTCAATTGCTCTTCATAAGATTTATTCTCCAGGCCCTTCCCCAGCTTCATTACCCTCCTCTGAACTCACTCCAGTACCTCTACATGTCTCTTGCATTGAGGTGGCCAAAACTGAACACAATACTCAACATTTGGCCTCCTTTGTACAGAGGACGTTTGTACAGAGTCAAGTACAAGGGAACAATGGCCTCCTTACTCCTGCTGGACACAGCACTTCTGATACAAGCCAGGATGCTATTGGCTTTCTTTACCACCTAGGCACATTGCTGTCTCATATTCAGCTACTTGTCAATTAGAACCCTCAAGGCCCTTTCTGCCAGACAGCTTTCCAGCCACACTTCCCCAAGCTTGTAGCACTGCTTGGAGTTTTTGCAACTGTCCTGGTTTGAGACCAAACAGATCCTCTCTTGCCCCGAGAGGGACAAAAGAAGGACACTTACACAAATGGATTGAAAAGTGATGGAAAGTTTAAATGGAAAAGCAATTGGTGAAACTACTAAAAAGTAGAAGCATAGTGGCAAAGGTAACCCAGAACTTACAAACTCCCTTACACAACACCCAAAGGCCTCCCAACTTTTCCCTTCTCCCCATCTGAGGGTATACCCAAAACCCCCAGGGCTCTTTCTTCCCCCCCAACCCTGCTAGGCTAGTCTCAGGCTGGCTAGGTCTGAGACTGCCCACCGCTAGGCCTTCTGGTATTAGGCCTAGACAGGCCTAAGAGGCCTTGAGATACTCCCCCATTCTTATCTGATAAGAGAAGCATCTCCCATGGGAGCAGAAAAGGAAGAAAGAGGGAGAGAATGACTTTGCAGATGGATTTATAGGGTGCAGTATTTATGGGTAGCAATACACTGTTTCCTGTGTCCACCTTATTGGGTTGGACACTCGGGACACTGGAGGTGTAACCTATGTGGCAGTAACAGGAGGCACCTAGCCTAAACTGCCACATTCCACCCCTTATTTCATACCCATAATTCCTGCACCCACAACATATCATCAAATTAGAAACAATCGTCAGATGACATGTCTAGCAAAGTCCAAGTCTTCCTCTGGGTGTCCTTCAAATAGTCTCTCGCTCAGTTTCAGGTAACAGTTCATTCCAGTTCTTCTCCCTTATCTGGTGGAACCTTCCAGCGACATTCTTCTGCAGTATGAGCTCTTCATGGATCAAATGGACATCCTGTTCACCTGGAAACAACCTCATAACTTCTTAACAAAACCTCTATCTCCATCCACTCAAGCGGCATGTGTGTCGGTGTGAGCTGAAATTCCCCCCCACCGACAATAACCAGGCTAGCCCAGTCTGGAAGCAAATGAAGGCTGCATTTACAAGCAGAGTCTAAAATCTATGATGAAATGCAATGAATATGTACAAATATACAAAATTCACAACATTTACAAATATATGCAATCAACAGAAAAGCACAACCAATTTCCCTTTGCTTCCCCCCAAAGGGACCCTCCCAAAGGGGCCTCCCTCTCCCAGGAGCTTCCCCCCAGACCTCCCTGGACAGAGAAGCAGAGTTAGTTAAACAGAAAGTTGTTAACTTAGCTGCCAAGTTCAGTGTGTGTTATCTTCAGCCAGAAGAGAAGAAGAAACAGCAGCCAGACAGCCCAGCAACTGCCCCCACTGCCGAACGCAGAATGTGCAGAGTGCCCCACTTTGTTTTGGGTAATAGTTCTTAAACATTTTTATCTATCCAATGGAAGTGTTTAGAACAATTGTTATTTTGCTTTCGTACACCCAATAGTGACTTATTTATACTCTTCCACTTTCTCTGTTCTGAACTTGCAAGGAAAAATTAAAAAGACAGTTTCAAACCATCACAGGCATGTTTCCACCCCTCAGGGCAATTGAGTCAGAACAATCAGGCTCATCGACTCGACTCCTTCCACCCCTCCATGAAACAGCACGCTGAGACTTTCAAAAGCTGCATGGAACTTTCCCAAGCCCAGTGCTGACTGCTTCCAGCTGCAGCCCAGGCTACACAAATGCACACGACGCACAGGCACACTGCTCCCCCTGAGCGATGATGTACTGAGGCATGGAGGCATCTGGCTACACAGCCCTTCCCTGGGGTTCCCCTGCAACCCACCGAGAAGAGAGGCAGAGCCAGGTGCTAGGCACCATTTTCAGAATGCATCTGAAAATCAGGGGAGTGATAACAGCAGCCTTTGCCTGATATACGGAACGACAGAGCCACTGTCACGTCTGCCGCTGTGGTACAAATCAGAACCACCGCCACACCTCGGGCCATAAGATCGGCTTTTCCAGCCAAAGCCATACTCATTCCCTGGGCCTCAGAAGCAGCTTTTGTGCTGAAGCTACCCCTCACCTTCTTGGATTGCGAGAGTCACCGCTGACCTCCCTGCTGCGGCTAGCCCCCACCCCCACAGAACAAGCTGACTCTGGTCTGCTTATAGCTGCTGTCCCCTGCTCCACACCGCTCTGCTCACTGCTCACACCACACGGAACAAAAGGGAAAAGGCAGGCACTGCATTCTTAAGCTTTTCCCCAGTGCCTCTGGCTACAGAATCGCCACTGCCACCTTGGAACAGCAGGAGGGATTCCACGCCACAGCTACTTATCCAGCTGTCCCCTCGGAACCCATAAAACACCCACACAGTCACCCACACAAAACCTTGAGCCCAACCACCAGTACAAACAATGGCCAGATATCCATTTTTAACTTTTCCATCTCCACACTTCTCCAATCCAGTTTGCAGAGTTCCCTGAAGCAACCATCCTCTGCTACCAAAAAATATGTGCTGGTTTGAGGCAGACAGATCCTCTCTTGACCCAAAGAGACAAAATAATGACACTCACAAATGGACTGAAGAGTGATGGAAAGTTTAAATGGAAAAGCAATTGGTGAAACTGCAAAACTACAAGTATAGCGGCAGAGATGTCCCAAAGTGTACAGAGTCCCTTATACAACACACAAAGACCTCCCAACTTTTCCCTTCTCCTCACCTGAGTGTATACCCAAAATCCCCAGGGCTCTTTCTTCCACCTCTCCCCCACCGCTTGGCTAGTCTCAGGCTGGCCAGGTCTGAGGCTGCCCTCCCCTTTCTCCTCCTGGCATTTGGCCTAGACAGGCCTAACAGACCTTGAGATACTCTCCCACCATTACCCGATAGGGAAGCATCTCCCACGGGAGCAGAAAGGAAAAGAAAGAGGGAGAGAATGACTTTGCAGATGGATTTATAGGGTGCAGAATTTATGGGTAGAAATACGACATTTCCTTTGTCTACCTTATTGGGTTGGACACTCGGGACATCAGAGGTGTAACTTCTGTGGTAGTAACAGGAGGCACCCAGCCTAAACTGCCACCGTGACCTAGGTGTACGACCTGATATTTGGCCTTGTTGAAGCTCATCCTATTAACATTGTCCCATTGATCCAATCTATCAATGTCCCTCTGTAGAGCCTCCCTACCCTCATGAATATCAACACTCCCACTTAATTTGATGTCATCTGCAAACTTACTGATGACACACTCTATGTCTTCATCAAGATCATAAATAAAAATATTAAACAGAAGTGGTCCCAACACTGAGCCCTGAGGAACATCACTTTTGACTAAACGGATTTAACTCCGTTGACCACCACTCTTTGGTGGTACTGTTTGCCCAGCCAGTCCTTTATCCTGCAAAGCCTGTGCCCATCCAAGCCAAAAGCAGCCAGTTTCTCCGTGAGAATTCTGTGGGGAACAGTGTCAAAGGCTCTTTGAAAGTCTAGATGGAAAATATCCATAGCCTTCCCTCATTCAATAGTTGAGTCATCTGGTCCTTCTTGAACGGAGAGGTCCAGAACTGGACATAATATTCCAGATGTGGCCTCACCAGGGCAGAGTAGAGGGGAAGGAGAACCTCTTTTAGCCTACTAACCACACCCCTTAATGCACCCCAGAATGCCATTGTTCTTCTTGGCCATACGGGCCCACCAGGACCTGCAGGTCCATTTCCTCTACCCTGCTCTCCATCAGGTCAGTCCCCAACTTATACTGGTACATGGGGTTGTACTTTCCCAGATGCAAGACTCTACACTTCTATTTAATTAAATTTCTCCCCCCTCAACTCTCCATCCTGTCTAGGTGCCACTGAATGGGAGTACAGCCTTCAAGTGTTGTCAGCCACTCCTCCCAGTTTTGCATCATCAGCAAACTTGCTTCCAGTATGCTCTGTTCCCTCATTCAGGTAGTTAATGAATGTATTGAGTAGAACTAGTCAGCCCTAGATTTGTCAGTAGTTGGACTAGATGATCATTGCAGGTTCCTTCCTACTGAAATAGTCTATTCTATTTTGAAGTCATTAAAGGTAAATTCAGACTAACATGTTAGTTGTTCTAGGAGTGTGCTTTATAAGAGTATCTCTTGACTGCCCTCAGTAATGCATTTCATAAGATTGTTTGGTTCATAGTATTGTCCATACAAATGCACTTTCATGGGCCACATACTTGCTAGTAATGTTCTGTCTAGAACAAATCCTAAGAGCTAAGAAACAGAGACATTGAAGGACAGAGAAGAGTAATATGTTTTCTGGAAAAAAAATAGGAATTGGAGGATGGCAGGTTGTTCCTCTCACTACAACCTCTGAATTACTCAGTTTTGTAAATTTCAAAGAACTATTTAACAAATCTGGAAAAAGCATAAGGCTTTGGTTACAAGAACTTCATCAGTGCTTCATGAAGCACTGAAGTGTTTTAACTTTCAGAAAAAAAGAAACATATAGTAGGTGCAAAATTCTGTATGTAATATTGGCCTAAGAAAAAAATAAAAATAAAAATCCTTCCTGAATTAAGAAGGGCAGAGAGCTGCAAGATGTATGATGTTAAAAAATGCAAAATAAAAATATAATAAAATTTAAAAGTTTAGATCTTGCATCCAGCTGAAACTTTAAAACTAGCTCTGTAACAGCTCTATCATTGTGCTTTAAGATTAAACTTGTTACACAGCTTTTAAATACTGCTAGCTCATCCAAAGCTACCCAAATCCCAGTAAATTAATCCAGTGGTAAATCTCTTACCAATACAAAGAAATAGGTAGTGTATCCTGTAGTAATATCTATGGTATTTTGGGCTGTAGGTGAGAAAAAAGTTTTTTTCTTAATTCTTTCCTTGATGAATATCTGCCTGACATTGTGTAGGATTCTTTGAGAAGTACTGTATTTCTCCACCCTCAAGGTGGAGAAATCAAGTTCAGAAAACTGGTTAGAAATGCTCTGAGAAATATGAATGTCTTTTAAGTGAGTATGAAACCACTTTTACCTTAATTTTCCTTTAATCTTGTTCTAGGATAAGACCAGTCAAATTAATACAAGTAACTGATTATTGCAAGAATAACAGAATCAACCAGGTTGGAAAAGTCCTCAGAGATCATCAAGTCCAACCTATTACCTAATGTGTACACCTTCTGACAACTAAAACATGGCTCCAAGTGCCACATCCAATCTTTTTTTGACCACCTCCAGGGATGGTGACTCCACCACCTCCCTGGGCAGCTCATTCCACTGGTCAATTACGCTTGCTGTGAAGAACTTTCTCGTCACCTCGAGCCTAAACTTCCCCTGGCACAGCTTGAGACTGTGTTCTCTTGTTCTGCCACTGGTTGCCTGGGAGAAGAGACCGACGCCCACCAGGTTACAACCTCCTTTCAGGTAGTTGTAGAGAGCAAGACGGTCTCCTCGGAGCCTCCTCTTCTCCAGGCTAAATAACCCCAGCTCCCTCAACCTCTCGTCACAGGGCTTGTGCTCGACACCTCTCAGCAGCCTTGTTGCCCTTCTCTGGACACTTTCAAGTAACTTAATGTCCTTCTTAAATTGAGGAGCCCAGACCTGGACATAGTACTCAAGGTGTGGTCTAACCAGTGCTGAGTATAGGGGAAGAATAGCCTCCTTTCTCCTGCTGGCCACACTATTTCTGATTCAGGCCAGGATGCCATTGGCACACAGCTGGCTCATGTTCAGCTGGTTGTAAACCAGTACTTCCAGGTCCCTCTCTGCCTGACTGCTCTCCAGCCACTCTGCCCCCATCCTATAGCGCTGCATGGGGTTGTTGTGGTCAAAGTGCAGAACCTGGCACTTGGACTTGTTGAATCGCATCCTGTTGGACTCCACCCATCTGTCCAGCCTGTCAAGGTCCCTCTGCAGAGCCCTCCTACCCTCTAACAGATTGACACCTGCTCCCAGCTTGGTGTCATCTGCAAACTTACTAATGGTGGACTCTCTCCTCATCCAGATAATTAATAAAGATGTTAAACAGGATCAAGCCTACACTGATCCCTGGGGAACACCACTAGTGACTGGTTGACAGCTGGAAGTGGCACCATTCAACACCACTCTCTGGGCCCAGCCCTCCAGCCCATTCTTAACCCAGTACAGAGTACTCCTGTGCAAGCCATGGGCTGACAGCTTGGCCAAGAGTTTGTTATGGGGGACAGTTTCAAAGGCCTTGTTGAAGTCAAGTAGACTACATCCACAGCCTTCCTCACATCCACCAGGTGGGTCACCTGGTCTTAAAAGGAGATCAGGTTGGTCACACAGGACCTGCCCTTCCTAAATCTGTGTTGGCTGGGCCTGATCCGTTGGCCATCTTGCAGGTGTACTGTGATTGCCCTCGAGATGATCTGCTCCATAATTTTGCCTGGCACTGAGGTCAGGCTGACAATACTCCCTTCCATGTCTGATAGAGCGGAGTTTCTTCTTGCCCTGCTTTTTAGTATCAATATTTTTATTAATATTATATTTTCCTTATTAATAATTCATAATCTGTAGTCATAACAACATTGAATAACATGGTTGTAGAATCTGCAAAATATAATGTACACTTGTATAAAAAATCCTTTAGTGATTGGCATTCAAGCAGAATAAATGGATTTTGTTTAACCAGGTGGCAGCAAGTGTTCCTTCTCATCAAGAAGGAAAGAGGCATCAAATGACTCTTGAATTTCTATAGCTTTATATCAAAAATATTTCCTAGGAATTTGCTTTCCTTCCTTCCTTTCTTCTTTTTGTTAAGCATAATAACAAATATGAAGTGAACATTCAGTGGCCTGATTCCTCATTTGTTTGTGGATTTAGTGCAGCAAGGTTTTCAGAAACACAAGTATCAGCTCAGGCTGAAAACATCAAAAATCATGACATTGCAAATTATTAGTAGCCACTGAAGTCTGGGTCAGTGTTCACCCTTGTGAATTACACCTCTTACTATGTATCATTTTTAGTAATATGAAAGAAAAAAAAAGCGAACAAGACAACAAGAAAACATGCAGTTCTGCAGATACTTAGGCCATAAATTCTTACTACAGGTGTGAGCAAATAACATGATGTGTTCTTCTCCTGTATGCTACTCATATTAAAATACAATCTGCTAGTCAATCAGTTTTTCAGTATATCAGATTCTTGCCTTGGTGTCTACACAACACAATCATTATTATTTAAACCAGAACGTGCAAAAGGTTTACAGGAGGGGTAACGCCCATCTTTGTCTTCCAAATTCCACTTGCATGATCTTACCATACCCTTTTCTGCTTAGGTGGAGGTATGCATATTTCCCCCTATGCCTCCCAACCTCCCATCAAAGAACAAATCTAATTTTAGCCATTTCATTATGCTTAACGAATATATATATATGACCAAATATGATCAAATGAACCGAAATACTTGGTTCAGTACCACACAAAGTATCTAATATCTGGAGATTACCCAATCGAAAATCTAAACAATCCTGTAAGAGGATACTTGCTATTATTGTTACTCCTAATACACTCTAGGCTAATTTTCTTGAAGAAATTAATGCCTTGAAGAAAAAAAATATTGTTTCATGTGTAAGTGCAAAGCCAAGAATTTACTGTGGAAATTAGATATAGTGAGAATTAGATCCAAAATGTACGGATTAAGAAAAACGTTATGCAACAAAGCAGAAAAACACATACGTAAAAGCAAGTAATGACTGTTATTGCCCAAGAGAGGTGACTGGTAAAGCTGTGTCCCTAATTAATACAAACTAAAAGACTAGCAAAATCTTAAGTTTGCACTTGTAAACCATTGCGACAACATCTTTCACTCCCTGATAAATATGGTTATTCTCTTTACAGCAACCTTCACTATAAACAATAACATCACAGATTTAAAGGCCTAATTTCATTTGGAATTGAGACAGTTTCATCATCTCTCTTTACAGAAGAGATGAATCAGATGAAAAAAGGATAAGAAGTAATAGAGGACAATGCAGCTACTTAGCATTTTGTGTTAGACTCTGCAAGAGAAACAGGACCTGTGAAACTGCAGTTTGAATCCTGATCCCCCAAGCTACAGAATAATACAAAAAAATTGGTTAACCATCCCCTGTGTCATATAAAAGTGCAATTCTGAAATATGTCAGATGATGAGTAGAGAGAGAAGGCATTTTACCTATGCTTAAGATACAGTCCCAGAGCCGGTTTTAAGGTGGTGCTTCATGATTTCAATTGGGGCATGGTTGGTTGCCACATGGATAGGAGTGTTCTGAAACACAGTTTTAGGAACAAGAACAAAGAGTAGCATCATGATTTCCGCAAGGAATAGTACAGCCAGCAGAGTAAGGAAGTTATCACACATTAGGGAGACTCTGGGCATCATGGAAGTTGAGACTAAGGATGATCAGCTTGAGTCCCTGTGGTTAAGAATTAGGGGGAAGGCCAACAAGCCTGACATCCTGGTTGGAGTCTGTTATAGACCACCTGATCAGGAAGAGGAGGTTTATTAATTTTCTTCAAGCAGCTGGAGGCTGCCTCAAGATCGCTTCCTCTTGTTCTTGTGGGTGACTTTAACCTGCCAGACATCTGCTGGGAGTTGAACACTGCAGAGAGGAGGCAGTCTAGAAGGTTCCTGGAGTGTATGGAGGATGGCTTCTTATCCCAGCTGTTACGGGAGCCTACCAGGGGTTCAGCCCTGCTCGATTTGCTGTTTACAAATAGAGAAGGGCTGGTGGGAGATGTGGTGGTGGGAGGCTGCCTGGGGTCCGGTGACCACAAAATAATTGAGTTTTCAATATATGGTGAAACCAGGAGAAGCACCACCAAAACCTCCACCCTGGATTTCCAAAGAGCAGACTTTGGCTTATTCAAGGAACTAACTCAGAAAGTTCCTTTGGAAACAGCCCTTAAAAACAAAGGGGTCCAGGAAGGTGGGACTTACTTCAAGAAAGAACTCCTGAAGGCACAGGAACAGTCTGTGCCCATGTGCCGGAAAAGGAGCCGACGAGGGAGACAACCGGACTGGAGGAGCAAGGAGCTTCTAAAGGAATTAAGGGAAAAAAAGAGGCTATATCATCTTTGGAAAAAAAGGGGAGGTATCCCAGGATGAGTTTAAGGACATTGCTAAGTCTTGTAGGAAAAAAAAAATTAGACAGGCAAAAGCCCATTTAGAACTTAGACTGTCCATGGCCATAAAAGAGAATAAAAAATATTTCTATAAATATATTAATGCTAAAAGAAGAGGCAAGGACAACCTCCACTCCTTACTGGATGTGGAGGGGAATATAGTAACAAAAGATGAGGAAAAGGCAGAGGTACTTAACACCTTCTTTGCCTCAGTCTTCAATAGTGGGACAGGCTGTCTTCAGGACAACTGGCCTCCTGAATTGGCAGATGGAGTCGGGGACCAGTATAGTCCCCCTGTAATCCAGGAGGAAAGAGTAAGGGACCAGCTGACCCACTTGGATCCTCACAAGTCCATGGGACCTGATGGGGTCCATCCTAGGCTGCTGAGAGAGCTGGAAGTTGAGCTGGCCAAGCCACTCTCCATCATTTATCAGCAGTCCTGGCTCACAGGTGACGTCCCTGATGACTGGAGGCTGGCCAGTGTGATGCCCATCCACAAAAAGGGGCCTGAAAGAGGAACCAGGAAATTACAGACCTGTCAGCCTGACCTCAGTGCCAGGAAAGGTTATGGAACAGATCATTCTGAGTACAATCACACAGAACCTACAAGATGGTCAGGAGATAAGGCCCAGCCAGCAGAGATTCAGGAGGGGCAGGTCCTGCCTGACCAACCTGATCTGCTTTTATGATCAAGTTACCCACCTGGTGAATGCGGGGAAGGACGTGGATGTGTCTACCTGGACTTCAGCAAAGCCCTTGACACTGTCTGCCACAAGAAGCTCCTGGCAAAGCTGGCAGCTCATGGTTTGGACAGATTCACTCTGAAATGGGTCAGGAACTGGCTGGAGGGCTGGGCCCAGAGGGTGGTGGTGAATGGTGCCACATCCACTTGATGGCCAGTCACTAGTGGTGTCCCCCAGGGATCAGTGCTGGGCCCCATCCTATTCAATATATTCATTGATGATGTAGATGATGGAATTGAGTCCATCATCAGTAAGTTTGCAAATGACACCAAGTTAGGAGCAGGTGTTGATCTGTTGGAGGCTAGAAGGGCCCTGCAGATGGACCTGGACAGGCTGGATGGGTGGGCAGAGGCCAATGGGATGAAATTTAAGAAGGCTAAGTGCAGGGGTCTACACTTTGGCCACAACAACTCCAAGCAGCGCTACAGGCTGGGGCCAGAGTGGCTGGAGAGCAGCCAGGCAGAAAGGGTCCTGGTGGTGCTGGTTGATAGTAGGCTGAACATGAGTCAGCAGTGTGCCCAGGTGGCCAGGAAGGCCAATGGCATCCTGGGCTGTATCAGCAATAGTGTAGCCAGTAGGACAAGGGAGGTTATTCTTCCCCTGTACTTAGCCCTGCACAGGACACACCTTGAGTATTGTGTCCAGTTCTGGGCTCCTCAATTTAAGAGAGATGTTGAGGTACTGGAAGGTGTCCAGAGAAGGGCAACGAAGCTGGTGAGGGGTCTGGAACACAAACCCTGTGAGGAGAGGCTGAGGGAGTTTGGGTTGTTTAGCCTGGAGAAGAGGAGGCTCCTGAGGGGAGGTTGTAGGCAGGTGGGGTTGGTCTCTTCTCCCAGGCAACCAGTAGCAGAACAAGAAGACACAGTCTCAAGTTGTGCAAGGGGAGGTATAGGCTGGATATTAGGGGGAAGTTCTTCACAGAGACGGTGATTGCCCACTGGAATGGGCTGCCCAGTGAGGTGGTGGAGTTGCCATCGCTGGAGACATTCAAGAGGAGACTGGATGAGGCGCTTAGAGCCATGGTCTAGTTGATTGCTTAGGGCTGGGTGATAGGTTGGACTAGATGATCTTGGAGGTCTCTTCCAACCTGGTTGATTGTTTGATTCTATGACCCCTGTACTCAGCAATGGTGAGGCCACACCTTGAATACTCTGCTGAGTTTTAAGCTCCTCATAAAAATGGACATTGAGGTGCTGAAGCATGACCAAAGAAGAGCAATAAAGCTGGTGAAGAGTCTAGAGCACAAGCCCTACAAGGACTATAGGGCTGAGGGAACGAAGATTGTTTAGTCAGGATAAAAAAAAAAAAAAGAAACACAGAGAAAAGATCTTATTCTCTGTACAACCACCTGAAAGGAGATTGTAACAAGGTGGAGATCGTAACAAGGTGGAGATCAGTCTCTTTCCCTAAGTGACAAGCAATAAGAAGAGACAAAATGGTCTTATGTGCCAGGACTCATTTACTTTGGACATTAGGAAAATAATTATTTACTGAAAGGTCTGTGAAACATTGGAACAGCTGTCCAGAGAAGTCATTTAGTCACCATACCTGGAGGTATTTCAAAGATGTGTAGATGTGGTATTCTAGGGACATGGTTTAGTGGTAGACTTGACAGTGCTGGGTTAATGGCTGGACTCAATGGTCTTAGAGGTCTTTTCTAACCCAAAAACTTCTATGAATCTATTTATGATTATCCTCTTTGTTCTTCTAAAAGAGCAAGAAGGAAGACACGGGCAACTACAGACCAGTCAGCCTCTCCTCCATACCTGCAAAGGTTTCTTCTGGAGGCTGTCCATAACCCCATGAAAGAAAAGAGAGTTGTCATAAGTAGCCAGCATGTATTCACTAAGGGGAAGTCTTGCTTAACTGACAGGATAGCCTTGTGTGAAGGAAAGACAAAATGGATAGCTGAAGGAAGAGCAGTGGATATCATCTATCTTGGCTTCACCAAGGCTTTTGATACCATCTCCCGTAACACCCTCATAGGTAAACTCAAGAAAAATGGGTTAGTTGATTGGACAGTGAGGTTGATTGGTAACTGGATCGGCAACAGAGTTCTAGGAGTTGTGATTAGAGTCCATCTGGAAGCCTGTAGCAAATGATGTCCCCCAGGGATCAGTACAGGATACAGTTTTATTCAATATCTTCATCAATGACCTGGATGAGGAAATTAAGTGTACCCTCACCAAGTTCGCTGAGGATACAAACTGGTCACAGGGGTGACTGACACACTGGAAGGCTGCGCTGCCATCCAGTGAGATCTGGACAGTCTGGAGAGTTACACAAAGGCAAACATGAAGTTCAATAAGGACACATGCAGAATCCAGCATCTGTGGAGGAATAACACCAGGCACCAGTATAGACTGGTCATCCTACTGAAAAGAAGCTCCATGGAGAAAAGCCTTGGAGTCATAGTAGACAGCAAGGTATCCATGGGACAGCAATCTCAGTTGTTCCATTGATAGGACAAGGGGCAATGGGTACAAGCTGGAGCACAGGAGTTTCCACACAAACGTACAGAAATTTTTTTTCACTGTGAAGGTGACACAGCACTGGAATTGGCTGCCCAGGGAGGTTGTGGAGTCTCCTTCTCTGGAGACATTCAAAACCTGCCTGGATGCATTCCTGTGTGGCCTACCCTAGGTGATCCTGCTTTGACAGCGGGGCTAGACTCAATGATCTCTGTAGGTGGCTTCTAACCTCTAACATTCTGTGATTCTGTGATTATTATGTGATTTTTGGATTATAAAATGATATCAGGAGGTGAACTCATGCAGATATTTGCAGCTAATAAAAAAACAGACAAACAAACAAAAAGCCAAACAAAAACCCCACAACATTCCTATGCTTTGTTTCAAGATTTTTAGTCAGTTTTGTTTTCCCAGTGATCATGAATGCAGCTTTTCCAGGCAGAGCACAATACATCTGTAGGGGTTAATTCTTAATTTTATATAAGAATTAATTAAACATTAACTATAGACATTCACTGGGAATGTCCCTAACTTTCATGTTATTTCTTTGCTATTTTATTTAACTCTGAAGCTATGTTAGCCAGAAAGAATAAATCTACAAGGGTTAAAAATGCTGGGGGGGGGGGGGGGGGGGGGGGGGGGGGGGAAACTATAAAAAATACGGTGAAGACAATACTTTCCATTTGTTAAACAAACTTGTTGTCATTTAACAGATCAATAATTGATCATTGAAAAAGATAACACCTACATGTGCTAAACTACATGTTCAGGTGTTTAGTGATGGGATGGATTATTTTTTTTTTTAACCTTGATTTACAGATTATAAACCTACAGAACTGGAGTTAAATGCAGTCATGATATACACTGGACAAGCATAGATATATGGCAAACCTTTTGGCATGTGACCATCTCTGAACAATATTTACAGAGACATCCTTTCCACTATCTTCTTATTAACTTTCCCAGGGAATCCTCACATGAAGTGTGAAAGAACTGACCTACTATAATAAGAATTGAAACTCATTAAACACCTGCAAGAACAGAGTATTTTCATGTAAGTATCTTTCTAATAGAAAAATAAGTTAAAAAAATAAAAAAACCAGGTATGTTTTTTCTTTCCTGAATAACAGCAATCATAAAGAACACTGGCAAGGTATAAATTGTCAGAATAGAGAACAGAACTTTCACTCTCAGAAATCGGCAATTTTTCTGCATGATTTAGTTACTGTATATACTGCACTTGTTTCTGTTAAATACTTATTACAGCTTTTCCATTGACTTGAGAAGCATCCTTTCATTAACAAAATTCTTCCATGTGTGTTAAGGAAAAGCCCCTCTCACTTTTGCTTTTAAATTCTTCATTCTTTCTTAAACGCTAAAAGATCTCAGAGGCTGTCCTGTAATGGGTTTTTAAGTATATTACCTGGAAAAGTTATATTCGTCGTAAGTGGCCTAGTCACTACACAGTGAAACCAACAAGATTTTTTTTTTCTTTATCCATCAGCTTCAGACAGCTTTGGATAAGAAATGCATTTCCAAAGTGTGGTTTGGGGATATATGGAAATCCTATTGACTGTTAGGATTCATGTAACTAAGACCCATATACACTGATTTCAACACTTAAGGCTACGTCATTGATTTCTGGTTTGTTTTTGGTTTGTTTTTTTTTTTTTTTTTTGGGGCTACAAACTTCTGTAGGGTTTCAGCACCTCATGTCAAGCCTTATGCCTTAGTATTAGAATATTTTTCTGACCATTAAATCAAATAGATTTTTCAGGTTATCCAACTGCTTCAAATTAAAGCTTTAATTCCCTCATGGACTTCAGCTTGCTATAGATTTTCTTTAACATTTTGACAACCTCTTTTGCTCTGAAGAGATAAGCTTAGGCAAGATAACCTTTTCACAGGCTAAGCACTGGTATTTGTTAAACCTCAGTCCAGAATCATCTGTCACCTGCACTTAGGAAACCCCAAGTGTTTTCAGTTTGTTCTGGACAGCAGATGCAAAACATTCTATTTCCTCTCAAGTATTTAAGAATTATTATATGTTGCATTGAACAACAGTTTTATTTTTATTACTTTGTGATCTGTTTCTTTAGATAACCTACCCCACCACCACAAAAAAAAAAGCAAACAAAAAACCCCAATCAACAAAACAAACAAAACCCAAACAATTTCATCATGTGAAAAACTCTAAAATCTAGGGGATTCTTAATTTTAAATTACTGTCCTAGTTGAGCTTGGTATTTGGGGAAAGAATCCTTAACTTAACATGAGATCTTGTAAGCACAATGCATAATTATCTTAGATAAGAATCTAATAATACAATGTGTGATTACCTTAGTCTATTTGTAGAAGTGGTGCAGCGAAATACACAAGGGGAAAATAAAACAAAACAAAACAAAAACACACAGCCTAAAACAGAAAACCACAACCAATAGCTAACCAACTCCCACTTATTCCACTACCATGCCTTCAGAAAAGAGACCATGCCTGAGAACCTGGAACCCAAAAAGGGCAACCAGAACAGGAAGCCTCCCATGTTGCAATCTGAACTTTAAGCCCTGTAATACTTTGCTCTAGTTAGCACTTTCATTTTTGAAGCTGATATGATTGCAGCATGGTATGAATAACAGCAGCAGGTTCAATTCAATCCATGACATGAGGTTAATGAATAATTTTTTACTGACTTCAACTAGTTCATTATCATAGAGTTGTCAAATGACAAAAAAACAGACCATAGTGTTGTAAGACACTAAATACAATAACAAGAAAGCACAAGGTTTTATTTTTGCTGGGTGGGTTGTTTTGTTTTTTTGGGTTTTTTTTTTTATCATTTTACTATTTAAATTTTCCAACCTTTTAGAAATTGTTTCTCTGATAAATACTTTCTTCACATTTATATTTTCCAGATGGATGAGTCCACTGCTACTAAATTAGCAAATTAAAGTTACCTTTGAAAGAATTCCTTGCTCCCAGTCTATTCCTATGACTAAGAAGTGTTCCCAGTAGATACTGATAGTTAATTTGTAATTAATTTGTAATTTTGGGGTAGAATGTCTGTTACCTCAAGTAACAGAAGCAGAATTGGCAAATCATTATCAATCATAAATACAGTAACCTTGGAAAGTTGCAGAGCCATAAAACATGAATCACAAAGACAGCTCTCTGGATGAAAAAGGACCTGGTATTAACAAGCAGCAGAATACCATCAGTCTTCCTGATAGGTGGACGTAGATTAATCTGCTGTTCAGTGGTTCATAGCAAATCATGGAATGTCTGCCTTTCTTTACACTGAAAATGCTACTCCCTTGACTTGTCAGGTCTTTCCTTAAACCCAGATAAATTTATTCCTTCCTATGATGCTAGACTCAGTTTATCTTTGCTGAACCACCTGCTAATTTTAGTTTACACTTTTTTTGTGCAAAAATTTTCACCAAAGAGCACACTGGTTGATGGTTTTCCCATTTATTTTAAACAAATTAAGAAAGCAGAAGTGCTACTATATTTTGATGTGAATCAATGGAAGTTGCATTTTGAAAAATAATTCTCCATCTTTTTAAAAAAGTATTTTCTGTATGTTTAAATACTTAGCATATCTTTTATGTATCGTGTCAATCTGATTCTGAGCACAAGTTTTAAAAATAAACTCAAAAAATGCCTTATGCGTTACACTTACATCTTCAAATACAGCTGAAGCTTTCAAAATGCCCTTTATCAGTTTTATTTTGAGTTTTGTGAAATACTGTCAATTCAGACTTAAATGTGAATTTTAATTTCTCCAGAGAATTCAGTGATTTCCTAATGGCAATTAAGCCTGGAGCCCTGAGGTGCTTCCACATTATTTCATTGCCATAGAACATTAACTAATTGAAATTTAATATTTAGAAAAGTTGATTTGACCTATTTTATTTTTCTGCTTACTTAGCCTTCACTTTTACTGGTCACTCTATTTTGAAGTGTTGTTTTTGTAAACGTATTAAAACACTAGTGGTCTACTCTGGCCAAGATGCAAGATGAAATTAAACTTGTGTCTTATTGCTGAAGTTGTTGCTGTCTGCTGATACCCAGATTTTCTTCTGTATGGTTCCTTTCCCACTGCAAACTACATTCTGAGAACATTCTCTGTGCATTAAGAAGAATTCATGTTTCTAGTTAATGTAACACTGATCTGTCTGCATCTTAAAAGTGATTGCCTGAGTAATAAAATAATTTGAGAAAATGTGTATTTTAATACCTATAAAAGCAATAATATCTTAGCAAACTTATTACAACTCACAGCCTGGGTACCAAAACACGTGGTCCAAACTGAGAGCTAACTTTATTTCACAACTTCTAAAGCTTGTGATTTGCTTTTGATTTTGTTGTTGTTTATGGGTTTAGTTTAGTTTTATTTTTCAAATAAAATTGGCTTTTAAACAAGCCATTTTATTCTTCTTTTATTTATTTCTTTAAGGGGATATATATATATGTGTGTATATATATATATATACACACACACATATATATATATATTCCAAATAGACTTTAATACTTAAAATAGTTCAAAACTGAATAGTGTTAAGTCTGAGGTGACAAATCCACCTAAAAAATAAAGAAGAAAAGGAAAACGGAGGCAGGTGAATCCATTTTGTATACTGTTTTTTCAGCTTGTTAGTTAACATACTGATTTTTCTATTTTTCCCATTTTTCATTTGGTTTTAAAGGTAAAGTTTCTGTTACAATATGGGCATTGAGTAATTATCTTGTAGTTTATTTTCCACCATTATTTTTTTTTTAATTTGACCTGCTTTAGGCATTTCTGATTCATCTTCTCCTTATAAACTTCTACCATATCTGATGATTAACTCTTCCACTTTATATCTTCTCTTAAGGACAGCTGTTAGGACCTTAAACGATATATACAGAATTTTGTTCTTACAGTACAGTTAATGTGGACAAAGCAGCTAGAAGTACACAAGAGTTTTTCTGAAGACTACTTAAACTGGAGAAAAGGTAGAATAATGGAAAATTGAGTGATAATGATCACCTGTTTTACCTAATGATAGTGGATACCTCTTCTATCAATTATACAGTGAATATTTTGCATGATTTTAAAGCACACTTTAGAAAATTACAGAGTTTATGTAATTATAAAGATTAATGCTTTCTGCTTTGCTTTTTGCCTACCAGCTCAAAAGACAATAGTTGTTTTGGGTATTTTTCCCCAGGGGAAATAAAAGGTCAAATAAACAAAAAATAACAAACAAACAAAAAGAAATAAACAAACAAAACCAGAGAAATCTGTTAGTTTTCAATTGTTAACTACAAATACAATTGAATACTTATCTAATTAAACCAGGAAAATTTTCCAAATTCATTCTGGATGAAAATCATCTCCAATATCTAATTATACTATTAAGGTGCATTTAGTTATGTGGCACTATTACTTCTTCAAAGTTTCCATAAGGTCTTTAGAGACTCATAATGCCTTTCTCATTATAGTCTCATGCATAAAATTCTGAAAAGCATTTCTTCAATGAGCAGCTCCATAGCAAAGCAGAGTGAAATCTGTTTATAGCTGTATCACCACCTTTCAGAAAGACTTTACCAAACTTCTGTTGTTTCCTGTTCTTGTGATTCAAACCGCAGTGTATTCAGTTTGATGGACTCCCCACATAATTTTAAGCATTTCAATGAGTCATTTTTCCAAACAGCACAACAGAAATACCTATTAAAATATTTATATAACTTGATTAGTGATAAAGGCAAGATTCTTCCAGTAACTGTTAATAAAACAGCAGATTTAGCAGGCCAGTGTTTCACTGCCAGGGAGTCTTGTAATGTTTTCTCACAACAGGTTAGAACAACTTTCTGGTTTGTTTGTAATCTGAAGTAAAACGTATTTCACGCTGGTAGCATAACTAGATTTCTAATAGCCAAAGCTTCTTGCCAGTAATTTAAATTGTAGACACAACCCTTTTTTAGGCTTTATTATCAAAGCTCATGAACAGACCATTCTTTGGATAACAATCCTGCTAAAAATCACAAAATTCTGACTGTAGTACTAAAGCACTCCTGACATCAACAACCAGAGCAGCAAATAACCTCAAACTGCCTACACTTTAAGCCTGAAAGTCCTGCCAGTTTTTCCACCCACCTCCTAATTCACTACTGCAGTTGTATCTCCTTATCCCAACTGAGAAGATACTGCATCAGACTGTCAGAAACCTTGCTCCTGTAAGAGCTGCTCCATTCCACAGAGATAGTCACATGGGTATGTGGGTTGCCAAAATCAGGTGCTGTACCTTGCTCTTGGTCTTGTTTAACCTCATGATGTTCACAGTAGTCCACTTTTCAAGTTCATCCAGGTCCTTCTGTATGATATCTCAACCTCACCAGTCAACTTGGTGATATATGCAAACTCGCTGAGAGTTCACGTGATCCCACTCTCTGTGTCACAGATTGAGATTTCTAATATGCAGACTGGTGCAGACCCCCAAGGGATACCATTCATTGAAGACCTCTGTCCAGATATTGAGTCACTGACCACTACTCTTTTGATGTGATCATCCAACTAATTTGATATCCACTGAATAGCTTACTATCAAATCCATGTCTCCGCAATTTAGAGAGAAGCATATTGTATAGGACATGTCAAAGGCCTTATAGAATTCCAGATAACTGACATCCGTAGTTGTTCCCTTTTCCACTGATGTAGTCACCACATCACAGAAAGTCACTGGGTTGGTCAGGCAAGATTTGCCTTTGGTGAAGCAATGCTAGGTGTCTCAAATCACCTCTTTTGTCCTGTTTTGTCATACCAGTGGGAAATTATTGGCATTTTATCTGTCACACTTGAAGACGGGATACATCAGATAGATGTGGTACATCAGATAGATGTGATATTCACCTTCCCTCATTGATCATATGGGGAGCAATGTCTCTTTGGACAACTGAATATAAGCACGCTGAATTCCATCTACTACAATGAAACCTCAGCTTCTGAGGCACATGGTCTACTAGTGTATCAAAGTTTTTCTTAATGTCTGATATCTGTTTTTTAAACACAGCAGAACTTGACTTTCACTGGACTTACATACTCCTGGAAAATATGAGAATTTGAATAAACTTGACTGTATCCTGATTAAAATTGTTTGTAGGAAGACAGCAAACCTTTGAACATTTTTTGAGAAGGCTATGTTTTGTCTTTGAGTTGGAAAGAATGTAAACACATTGTACCTGAAGAGAAAGACTAGGCAGAAGTTGACCGGATATGTTGAGAAGCTTGTTTTTCAGTATTAACCTATAGCATGCTTTGCTTGGACCCATGTCAGTGAATGGATAGCCAATTGGGATGTGGCAGCTCTGTGTTAGAAAAGTGTATAAGTTGACTATGTAACAGTGTAGTAGGCTGGAGCATCACAACTTTGCTTATGCTTTGCTTGTGCTTAGTGCTTTGCTTAGTTGCTTAGGCAATAAATGCTTTTGCCCTTCACAATAAGAGTCTTCTTGTCTTGTCATCACCTGGGAACACCATAACATGC
Organism: Indicator indicator; assembly: GCF_027791375.1. Lineage (NCBI taxonomy): Eukaryota > Metazoa > Chordata > Aves > Piciformes > Indicatoridae > Indicator > Indicator indicator. The sequence goes on along the minus strand of NC_072053.1, from coordinate 13,957,729 downwards.
AGCCTATGGGAAGAAAACTACTGATAAAATTATAAATGGTGACCCCGGCTGCTACAATTATAATTGCTTGCATACCTGTACCCAGTATCTTCAGTAGTTCTCAGTCATTTCTCTGTGTCTACAGATTGATGCTATCACTGTTATCACACAATTCCTATACTATTCTATACAGCCTACTGAGACTTCTTTTCTGTATCAGACAAACCCATCTAAGATGAAATTTATATGTTTTGGCCTGCATTTTAAAATGTCTACAAATCTTTTTGGGTATGCAGCTTTATAAAATTTATAAAAGTGAAGGTATTAATTTACAAAATAACAATTCCCATTCATATAGCTCCATGATTAATATCTTGTCTAATAATACTCTATTTCTTTTCTGCTGATAATCTCAAAGTAATGGCTTCAAAATTCAGAAGCTCCTTCAGTCTTTTTTTTTTTTTTTTTTTTTTTTGGTCATAATTTTTGATCTGTAATTTGGTTCTATCCCAGTACAGCAACTATTTTTTCACCTGTTTCATTATTATGCACTTTGCTACCATTTAAAGTGCACCACCACCAAAATCACAAAATGTATTTGTTTGGAAGAGACCTTCAAGATCATCCAGTCAAAATTTCTTGCTAAGAATAATACATGTAAATTTATCAAAACCAAGAAACATTCCTTGTTGTGATACCATCTACGTGAAGATGCCAGAGTGTGGTGAAGGCACCATATGCCCAGAATTATGCCCCCAAATACCAGCAAACTTGTCCCAACATGTTTTGGTAAGTCCCCAGTTCCACCCTCCTTTCTGGAGAGGGGGACAAAGGCCCAGGTGCCAACCTATCTCCCAAAGGGTAAACAACTACATGCACCTATCACATGGCATGCTCGTGCTCTTTCCATCTAAGGGCATAATTCTAGCTTCACCCTTTCCATAGGCTTAAGCGGGTTGTAGACCAGTGTGTCCATTGGCCAGATGCAGCCTCGAGAAATCTGTAAGTACTACTCCACTTGTTTACCAATTTACTCTCTCCTTTTGCTTTCTCTCGCTTTGCTTGAGCTATGTAAGCTCATAGCACCCCTAAGTCTTCTCACTCCCACATGCAAGCATACTAGAGGCCTCTGCAACACAGAAAGAAGCCAGCTCCCTGAGCTGCTTGAGGAACCAGCAAAAGAGATCCCTTTGCTGAAGCTATGAAAGCCAAGGTTGTAAGCCCTGTCATGTCTTCGAGAGGACTGGAACCCTGAGAGTAAGCTTCAGCCCAGAAGGGGAGAGACTAGCCCGAGCCAGGCAGTCCAGCAGCAAGGTGCCTTGAGTGACCCCCGCTGTTCACGGGAGATAAAGGAGCCACCCACTGTCACCACTCTGCAGCCCTGAGTCATCAGCATAAAGTAACCCAGGATTTCCCAAGAGAAAGAGAGAGAGAAAGATATCCTCTCCTTTGAGTTCAAACCAAGGACTGCATTGTAACCTTAAATGGGAAGTAGTCATTGAGAATCAGCATAGTCAGCTCACTTTGAACTGAGGGGGAAGCGCCGCTTCACCAAACCCCTTCCCCGAAGCCCATCTCTGGGATCAGAGACAGCCAACCCCACCTACTAGGAATCATCATCCCGACCCTGAATGACCCGGCCCCACTGCACAGGACCACTCCCCCGGACTGGCCCTGCCGGGCTGACTCTGTTCAGGGAGCCACACTGATCCTGCCTGCCCCCAGCTGCCACAGTTGCGCCGTGGAACCACCCTGTCAAGGAAAGCCACCAATCAGCGGAAAGTCACCCCTCCTGCAGCTGCAGGAGGAGAAAGAAAGTTTTGCTCCACCCATGAAGGCGGGAGGAGAAAGAAAGTCACCGTCTGGAGGAAAGGACCCCATGGCCCACAAGTGACTCAGCCGAAGCCTCAGCCCCCTCAGGAGCCTTCCCCTGCCCGAATGGACCAGCCCTGGGCAGACAGACAGTGAGCAGCCAGAGTAACTCAGTGACTTGCCTCGCTACAAAGAAAGACACAGTTTATCTTTTCACGTGTGCAACACTCACTAACTTTCAGTTCAAAGCACCTGCACCTAGCCGCGTTGATATTCCAGCTTGACTTGCCTCTTGGTAACATTGTAAATGTTTCTATAAATAGTTACAGCTGCCAAGAGTCGTATTGAGTCTCCATCTAGTGGACAAGTAGCAGAACTGCACATTTCCTTCCCTTAAGAGAAGCTAATTCTGTAAATATTTTAATTGGGTCAAATTGTATATACTAAACCAGTTATTGAATATATTTTTATAACTGGTGTGGTGTAGTTTTTACAACTAGTTTAGTGTGAGGTGTCCCTGCCCATGGCAGGGAGATGGAACTAGATGATCCTTGTGGTCCCTTCCAACCCTGACTGATTCTATGATTCTATGATTCTATGATTCTAACTGTGCATTAGAATCAATATATAAAGGTGATTAATTAGTTATTAATAATTTTAATAATTAATAAACAATAATTTTCATAATTCGTATTTCATAATTCATAACTTAATAACCATCTTCCATCCTTATTCACCACACAGAGCGAAAGTATCCTCTGATATTAACACAGAGTGAACACAATTTCCATCTGTGCATTCATATCTTGATTAAAATAGGCAAGAGTCTATTTATCTTACTTTCAGAATGCAGCTGAGAAAATTCCACCCTAGTGCAGTATCTGAAAACATGACTATTGTTAGTCTTCTGAGAGATGTCACAACTTCCTGAATATAACACAGCAAGCTACATTAAGAGTCTAAAGTTCAAGAGAAAGTTATACTGAATTTAAGGAAGGAAAGAGAGAAAAAATGGAGAAAAAAAAAAAAAAAAGAAAATATGTAAGCCTTGGGGAAAAAAGTTATGGAATTCTACAAAGTGATGAGAAGGTGTCCCCATTTTGCAGCAGCTTTATTCTGATCTTACTCCAGTTTCATGGTGAGGAGGAGAGTCATACCCAAGAGTTTGAATTTAAAGTGGAGTACTTAAAACAGACTCATCCACATCTCTTTGTACCCCAAGGCTTGTAGGTGGTTGTGGGGTATAAGTGGATCTGAAAAGCACAGAGATTTCAGAAAACATGTTTCTGTACTGCAAAGGGCAATTTGTTTTTATTGAGTAGAAACTATTTTACTTAGCCTGATAATATTGTGTTCCTTGGTTGATAGGAAGAGGGAGGAAAAAATCTACCATAAACAAGAAGGCAAGCACTCAACTTGGTAACTCAAAATACCATCTTGCTTTATGAAATTACATTGACGTCATCTTCTTCAATAAAGAAAAAAATATAGTCTTCCCAACTATGTAATAATATTGATTTTTTTCCTTTTTTTTTTTTTTTTTAACAAGGAGCTGGATCTTCAAAAATTTAGAGACATAGAATATCATTCACCTCAACCAGTTACAGAGTTTAACCACTTGAAATAGACACATATCATATGAAACAAATCTATTTTTTTCATCAAAACCAGGAAGCAGATATGGAACATCTGCTTACAGTCACCTTTTTCTTCCTGTGAAAAAAGTATCCTACACAGAGATGAGGCTTCAAAGTTTCATAGGATATTTTTATTTTTTTATCCCCCTGAACCACTCATGTAGTGTTTATACACTGAGCTAGTAACAAAAGTTCACTTTCTCAAAAGTGTTTGCCAAATGTACTGTCCCCACACGGCTTTGCTTCAGGTATATTCATTAACTCAAATGTGTAACATTTCCCAGTTGTTAAACAATCTTTCTATTTCAAGATTTTCAAAAGACAGTTCTTGTTGAGTTTGTTTGTTTGTTGTTTGTTTTTTGTTTGTTGTTGGTTTTTTTAAGTACAAGCTAGAATCACAGTTTTCTTTCCTGAGGTCATCATATTTTGTTGGTGGGTGACATACTAGCCAGTCATCTAGGCGTTCCACTGAGATCACTTTGATGATTCAACGTCATTCGTTTATAGAGGATGATTTTAACAGGGCAGTTCAACATTGCGGTCTAACTTCCACTAAAAGATGTATCTGCCCTGCCAGATCAGGCAGCTTTCAACTCTGCCCTCCCCATCTTGGTCAAGCATATAGTAGTCGGGGCTCACAACTATCATCACTGGTAGTTCCACAGTCATTCAGTGGTAATACCAACAAGACAGACTGACATTTTGACTTTCTACTTGACTGGCAAACTAGGTAAGAGTGATTCCTGGAAATTATTGAAGAGTTGAAAGTGCAAAGGAGAAAGCTTGGTTACTGTAGTGAGAAGAAGAAATAGTCTTGGGGAAGAAGGAACACTATGTAATGAAAGAGAAGGAATGATTTTGAATTCTGCCACGTAGTGTGGAGAGTACTGAACAGAAAGAAGAAGGAGCAATTTTGATGTCAAGAAAATTTTGAGAGTGACAGGATATTAAACAGAATTCTTTTGACTGATTCTCACCATTCCTCCACTGAAGTGATAGTATAATAGTCCTACAAGACTAGGTGGGTGAAGTATTGATACATGTCAGATAAAAAAAATTACTTCTGATTGTCTGCTTTGCTGTTGGTTACAGCAGGTTGGCATATATGACTACAGGTGTCTCAAAACTGAGTACCAAGTAGGAGGAGATACCCTTCAAAGATGCAGTAGGCATTTGCCTTCATCATTCTTTTTGGTCATTGTGCTGGTTTGGGGCCAGACAGATCGTCTCTTGCCCCGAAAGGGACAAAAGAATGAGACTCACACAAACGGATTGGAGATGATGGAAAGTTTAAATGGAAAAGCAATTGGTAAAGCTACAAAAAAAACCTACAAACTACAAAGCATAGTGACAAAGAGTATCCCAAAGCGTACAGAACCCCTCACAGAATTCCCAAAGGCTTCCCAATCCTTCCCTTCTTCCCACCTGAGGGTAAACCCAAACCCCCCAGGGCTCTTTCTTCCCCCTCCCACTGCTAGGCAAGTCTCAGGCTGGCCAGGTCTGAGACTGCCCCCCCTCCATTCTCCTCCTGGCATTAGGCCTAGACAGGCCTAAGAGGCCTTGAGGATACTCCCCCGGCATTACCCGATAAGAGAGGACATCTCCCGTGGGAGCAGAGAGGGAAGAAAGAGGAAGAGAATGACTCTGCAGATGGCCTTATAGGGTGCAGGATTTATGGGTAGAAATACGTCGTTTCCTGTGTCCACCCCTGTGGGTGGGCACCCAGGACACCAGAGGTGTATCTCATGCAGCAGTGGCAGGGGGCACCCAGCCTAAACTGCCACAGTCATAAAAAACAGTGTGTCATATCCTTAACAGGAGATTGTATGAATAATTAATGAGCCAGAATCTTTATCCAAGTGCCCTGAACTTTGCATCAAAAAAAGCTAAAAGAAATGTTGATCCAGCCTTTAATAACCTTTATATGTGGAAAGAAGATGCAGAGAAAATTCTGAATTAGTACTTCAGTATTCAACTGATTCTTGCAGAGTGAGAAGAGGAAGAAAGCTGAAATCATCAGTGACTCACCTCTTCATGTGATACACTCACACTGGTGGATAAAGAAATCAGTTAATGCTCTCCCAATGAAGTTTATGTGCAATAATAACTGATTAAAAGGGAATGGGCTTCCAATTCTGTAAGTGTTTTTACCTCAAAGCTCGTTTCCACTGAACAGTCACAAAACCAGCAACTGATAACTAACCAATAATTTCTGATTTCTCAGCAGAAAAAAAAACCCAAAAAATTAAAAAGGAAAAAAAAGAAAAAAAAAAACAGAACAATAACAGCAACAAAACAATAACAAAACAAACAAACAAACAATCCAACCAAACAAACAAGATAATTCAGCTTTTGTTTAGCCTTCCCAGGATATTCCTACCACTTGCTCAGTGACATCTATTAACCAACTTTAGGTTGTCTTGTGACTTTCTGTCTCACTCGGTGCAGAATGGTTATTTCAAACCAAGAAAACGTTCAAGATTTGCAGTATGCCATACTTTCTGGTGTAATTGCTTCTTCTAAACAGATTATTTACTTTTAGTCACCAACAGATGCAAGTTATATTTATTTAATCAGTTTTGGGGACAAGTTAAAGAAGGTCATCTGTACTTCTTCAAAAGAAAATTGCACAAATCTTCTCACTGTAATAATGCAGTTTAATACAGAAAGCACAACAGGACACTCAACCCCAAACATTCCTCATAGAATCATAAAATTGTTTCAGTTGTGTTATAAATGGCTTCTGGTAAGGGAACCAATTGTGATGAATATAATAAATGATTTGTGTTAAAGGATAAGCTAGGAGTAAAATTCAATGATTTTTTGTTTTGAGAATGGGTGGGGGACTGCAGGAGACTGTGAGTTCGAGAAACTTAAACAAAGGGCTGTGCACTTTCAAACCAGACAAATCAAAGCTCTGAGGGCACTGTACCAGCTCTATCCAGGAATGCATGGAATGTGTTGACTTCAGATAAGAAACCTGAGGAACGGTGCATGCTTAAGGGGGGGGTTATTCAGCAGACACTGTGAGGAGTATTTCCTTACTTCACCATTTGACCCCCTAAGAAGACCCCTACCAAGCAGAGTGTGCATGAGCAAGGAAATCCCACCCACTCGAGAACTCATTATCATATCCCTGCCTTTTATTTAGCATAAGCCTGTTTGTGTAGATAAGGTAGCTATATAAGATTGAAGAAGCTATTGTAATTGCTGCTATGATTTGTCCCCCCCAGCCCAGCATGCTGTTTGCTTGCTTTTATTCCCAATAAAATTTTAAAAGGGATTTTTCTGGTCAGCTCGTTTATAACAAGTTGAAAAAGACCTTTTGAGATGATCAAGTCCAACTGTTATTCTAACATCACCATGGCCATTATACCATGTCCCAAAGTGTCACGCCTACAAATTTTCTGAATACCTCCAGGGATGGCGACTCCACTGTCTCACTGGGCAGACAGATACAATGCTTGACCACTTTTTCAGTATTTAATCCAAAGCTCTCCTAGCGCAATTCAAGGCCTTTTCCTCTCATCCTGTCACTTGATAATAGGGAGACGAGACTAACACAGACCTCACTACAACCTTCTGTGGCGGGTTGGAAATTCTCCTATCCCACAACATTAACTTTACTGGACTAGCTCGGTTTCAAGAAAATGGAGCTATATTTACAAGCAAAACTACAATCTACAATGATTATTGTGAATACACAGTATTTACAATATTTACAGGTATTTACAGTTAGCAAAACAGCACAGGTACCCCCCTGTCCAAAAGACCAGGGAAAGCTGCCTTCCTGCTCCCCCTCCCTGACCCCCCTGTACAAAGGGAAGAGAAACAAATCTTATGGGAGATATCCCTCCAATGGGGATTGTTTAGAATAATCATTATTTTCCCTTTTTACACCCAATAGTGATTTTTTTTTCTATTTTTCTGCTCAAAATCTATAATAAATTTTAAAGGCATAGCCTCAAACTACCGCAATCCACCCCTTCTAAAAATTCCACTATCCGTCTAATCTAAAACAATATCTACAATAATGAGCGAATAAAGTTCATAGTCCATTTAGGCTATCTCAGATGCAGAGGATTCAAAAAACAGGAAACCAGAAAACAGTTTGTCTCTTTGCAGATGGAACAAAGAAAGGAACAGGGACTCTCAGGCGACTCTGGGCTCCCAGGGTTCTTAGAGTTCGTGCGCCGTAGATCCCTCATGGATTCTGTACCACACTCTGAATTTAAACTCTCTCAGCTAAAGTTAGATTTCTTTGTGGAATACACTGAATTTCATCATTCTCTTGCATTACCCGGTAAATGCGACCAGGACCTTCAGCAGAAACCATCCCTCAGACAGGTTTGGCCTCTCCCGAAGGAGAAAATACCCAAATAGTTTTCTTTAATGGATTCTTTTCTCTAATAACAGGAACTCTATCACTTTCTACCTTTTGTAACAGATCTGATTGAGCAGGTCCAGCTCAATTCACTGAGCCTCTACTATTCACCATCCAGGTTGCTTGTGCTAGATGCTTCTGCCAGTTTTTTAAACATCCACCTCCCATGGCTTTGAGAGTGGTTTTCAGCAAACTGTTGTAGCATTCAATCTTTCCTGAAGCTGCTGCATAGTAGGAAACATGAAATATCCACTTGATGCCAACCTCTTTGGCCCAATTTTTTACAAGATCGTTCTTGAAATGAGTTCCGTTGTCTGATTCAATCCTCTTTAGAGTACCGTGTCTCCACAGGATTTGTCTTTCCAGACCAAGAATGGTGTTACATGCAGTTGCGTGAGGAACTGGATAAGTTTCCAACCACCCAGTGCTTGCTTCTACCATAGTCAGCACATATTGTTTACCAGATTGAGAACAAGATAGAGTGATGTAGTCAATCTGCCATGCCTCACCATACTTATACTCACTTATGACCAATTGGGTAGATGAGGGAAGTGCAGGGGATGTCATATATCTTGACTTCAGTAAAGCTTTTGATATTGTCTCCCATAACATCCTCATAGAAAAGCTCAGGAGATGTGGCAGAGATGGTTGGTCAGTGAGTTGGATTGAAAATTGGCTCCAAAACAGAGTTCAGAGGGTCATCATTGTTGTGGTTGAGGGGGGGGGATATTATTAATTAATTACCCTCACAACAATAATAAATGATATGGCAAACAGGTATTAATAAAAATAGTAACCCTTTATTAATACAAACATACCAAAACTCATTGAATAAGATCGTTGTATGGTTGGAATATATATTTACAATGGGCATATGCAGTCTTAGGGCAAAATACAAAATATCCTATGCAAATTAGGAGGCAACAACTTGGAAAGAGAAGGTTCCCAAGAGCAGAGAGTGCTCAATTACAGTGGGGAGAGACTCAATAAGAACCTTTAAACCCAAAGGGCAATGAATTAGTTACTCACAGATAGTTTTATCCACATGGGGGGATGCTGCAGCTGCTGTGTTAGCTTTGGGGTGCTCTTGTACAGCGCGGGCATGGCGGATTGCTGGCAAGAAAGGTTTATCGTGTGGTCCCAGGCTGATCTGGCTTCAGCGGACGGAGGGCAGTTAATGACTTTCTTCGTGATGGGCACTTGCTTGGTTTCTGGGTAAACTGAGACACGGCACGATTCTGGTGGCAAAGGGAAGCAGGCTAGGTGGATCCAGCTTCTAGGCTTGTGGCTTCTCCAGTCTGCATGTGTATGGCTCGTGGCTTTATCCCAGGTTCTGGACCAGGCACTAGAGGCAGGGCAGGGCAACTAAAGGCAGCTTCTATGAGACGGGTCCAAATAGGCTTGAAGAAAGGTTTGAAGCAAGGCAAGGTAAGGCAAGGGTGACTACTAAGTCACTTGTCAGAGATCAATTGGTCCAATGGGGCATTGAAGCTAACGTGTAGCTACTCAATAAAAAAGCATCCTGCCAGGCTATAGCCATAAACTACAGAAACAAGGACCTTGTAGCTGGGGGAACAGTGGTCAGCTTACTATGCTCTCACCCTAGATAAACATCCTGTTTACCAGACAAGCAGGAGTCCTGTCCCCTTTGTTCTTTTTCCTGCATTGCCCTGTTTTTTCTGCAGGAAGGAGGGGAGAGAAAGGTACCCTGTCTAGACACCTTAAGGCCTGTCTGGGTTTGTACTGGGCCATGTCATGGCCCTACCATGACAGTCATCAATGGTACAGAGCCAACTTGGAGGTCTGTGGCAAGTGGTGTCCCCCGGGGTTCAGTACTGGGTCCACTTTTGTTCAATATCTTTAGCAACGACCTGGATGAGTGCATTGTGAGTACCCTCAGCAAGCTTGTTGACGATACAAAACTGGGAGGTTTGGCTGACACCTGACAGGCTGTGCAGCCATCCAATGTGAACTGGAGAGGCTAGAGAGCTGGGTGCAGGCAAACCTCATGAAGTTTAATAAGGACAAGTGCAAGGTCCTACATCTGGGGAGAAATAACAACAGGCACCAGTACAGGTTAGGGGCTGCCCTGCTGGAAAGCAGCTCCACAGAGAAAGACCCTGGAGTCCTCGTAGACAGCAAGTTCTCCATGGAACATCAATGTGCTCTTGTGGCCAAGAGAGCCAATGGGATCCTGGGATGGATCAAGAAAGTTGTGTCCAGGAGGTCTTGGGAAGTTCTTCTACCTCTCTACTCTGCCCTGATGAGACCACACCTGGAATACTGTGTCCAGTTTTGGCTCCCCAGTTCAAGAGAGACAGAGACCTGCTGGAGAGAATCCAATGGAAAGCCATGATGATGATTAGTGGACTTGAGCATCTCCTCTATGAAGAGAAACTGAGATCCCTGGGGCTGTTTAGTCTCGAGAAGAGAAGACTGAAAGGCTTATCAACATCTATAAATATGTGAGGGGTGGGTGTAAAGTGGATGGGGCCAGGCTCTATTTGGTGGCTCACCGAAAAAACAAGGTACCTGACTGATAGGACAAGGAACAATGGGTTCAAATTTCAACATAGAAGATTTCACGTTAACATGAGGGGAAACTTATTTACAGTGAGGCTGACGGAGCACTGGAACAGGCTCCCCAGCAGGGTTTGTGGAGTCTCCTTCTGTGGAGACTTTCAAAACCTACCTGGATGTGTTCCCATGTGGACTGTCCTAAGTGATCCTGCTCTGGCAGGGGGGTTGGATTTGATGATCTCTTGAGGTCCCTTCCAACCTCTGGTATACTGTGATACTGTAATACTTGTACTTGGACCAGCGGGCATCGTACCACAAGGGCTTGACTTGCTTTTTCTGCTTAATAGCAGCACAAATGTCATAGTCTTGAATGATTTGTGTGATAGCATCCATGGAAATGTCAATGGATCTGCCACAAGCCCATCGTTGGGTTGCACCTCTCTGCTTTATCGGAGCCATTCACTTAGACCATGTGGCATCTGTTGCATGATGTGGTGAGGAACCTTTACCTTTGAACATCCAATTCAGAAATGGCAATCTAAGAGCAAGAAGAGGTTGTGACTCTCTTCCAATTACTTCAGAAGCAGCTTTTGCTCTTTCATAGGCAGCTAGTATCTCTTTCTGTGTTGGAGTATAGTTTGCCTCTGAGTCTTTGCAGCCATGACTTCAGAAACCAAGTGGACATCCAACGTGTCTCAGCTGGAGCTCTTTGCCATAAGTACCAGGTTGGACCATTGTCACTTGCGGCCGTGTACGGAATGTTATTAATGTCTGGACCAGTTTGAACAGGTCACAAACCCATTGCATGGACTACTTCTTGGTTTGTTTGGTCAAAGGCTGCTTGTTGCTCAGGACCCCTCTGGAAACTGTTTTTCTTTTGAGTCACCTCATAAAGACGTTTCACAATCTGACTGTATCCAGGAATATGCAGTCTTCAAAATCCCACTGTACCTAAGAAACGTAGAATTTCTTTTTTGTTGATGGAATTTGCTACGGTGTAGACTCTCTTTATTGCATCCATTGGAATGTGATGGCAACCATCTTGCCACTGCACTCCCAGAATCTGGATTTCTGTGGCAGATCCTTTCACCTTGTCTTAATTAATAACGAAACCAGCTTTCAAGAGAATGTCAATGATTTTGTTACCTTTCTCGAAGACTTCTTCAGACGATAATATCATCGATGAAATGAATGTGTTCTGGAGCTCCACCTTTCTCCCAAGCATCATGGATTGCTGCATGATAGACGCTTGAACTGTGAACTCACCCCTGGTGCAAGTGATTAAAAGTGTACTGTATTCCCCTCCAGGTAAAGGCAAATTGAGGCCTGCAATCCTCTGCTATGGGAATAGAGAAGAACTCCCTTCCTTAAGGGAGCTGTAGAGAATAATAAGGTCTCCCTTCAACCGCCTCTTCTCCAGACTAAAAAATTCCCGTTCCACCAGCTGCTCTTCATAAGATGTTCCCCAAACCCTTCACCAGCTTTGTTGTCCTTCTCTGCATCTGCTCCAGCAAGTCAGTTTCCTTCTTGCAGTGAGTGGTGCAAAAATTAACACAGTATTTGAGGTGCATTCCAGAGGGCATCCACCAATGTATTCTGGTCTTTAAGATTTTTATCCATCATTGACAGTGAAAAATATAAAAGATGTAATTTTAACCTACTTAAAATCTTGAAATCATTTTAATGGATATTTAAGTATGATTGTTTCTCCATTATGTGTTAATCGTAAGAGAATGCATTTATGATGTTTCTCAAGTTCTCTACAAGCTGAGAGGTTTTAAATTTTCTTTGAAATAGTAATATAAAAAGAAATACCATTATGATCCACAAGAAAACTCAAGCTGTGGAATTTCAGGCAAAAATAGCAGGTAGCTGAAGATCATTATGTGTTTTTAATAATTTCCAAAGATTTCCACACTAGAGATATTGATACACAAAGTGTAATACATGCATACTTACTTCTCATCATTTTTTGACCCTTTCTAAACTGAGCTGGTGCATAACAAGCAGAGAAATTATAAGAAACGCAAAAGAACAAACAAACAATACAAAAAAAAGCACTGACCAAGCAACCAAAATAAAACAAATCTCAAACCAAACAGAAAAACCTAAACAACAACAACAAATAAAACAAAACAACAAACAAATAAACAAACAAAATTCCCATTGAAATCCTTCACAGTTAACAGATTTCTCCTCTTTGCATTTTTAACATTTTTCTTTTCTTCCAGCAAGACTGTAGCTCTTTCCTTTGCCCTGGCTTTTCATACTTTCTCTTTCCAAGGGTGATGAAAATCAGAAGTAATAATTCAACAGAAGGATAATGTGAATCAGGTGGCTGATTTAAAAACCCCAGCAACTCGAGACAGGGCAGATTTGCAATCTCAGCCCTTCCCTGCTCACCAAGGAGGGAGCAGCATGGGAGCAGCATGGGAGCAGCATGGGAGCAGCATTGGAGCAGCATAGGAGCAGCACCGAGCAGCACAACCCCTCCACTGAGCCAGCTTCTCTCTCCCAAGAGGCAGGTGCAGGGTGGGCAGTCACTGCTCCAGCAGCAGGTATTTTTAACCAGGGGGAGGTGCTGACTTACATGGGTTGGTCATCGAAATCTTCTCCACGTTAGGTCACATGGGCAGGATCAGAGATCGTAGAACTGCAACTCGTTGTAGAACTGTTTCTGTAAGATCTGTGTCAACCCAGACAGAGGTTCAACATAAGCATGCAGTTATCCAGACTCCTGGCTGTAAGGAGTGCCAGAATCTCTCACTTCTCATGACAGACCTCAGGGACTACACCTGTATTCACTGTGAGAAAGGGGGTGACCTTCTCTGTCTAGTGGCTGAGCTAAAGGAGGAAGTTGAAAGGCTGTGGACTATTAGGGAGTGCGAGAGGAAGCTAGACTGGCGGAATCAGACTCTGCCATCCCTCAAACATTCCCACCAGTCATGTAGTAGTCAGGACACTACGCGCTCCCTACTCTCTTACCAGCTTCCCAAACAGAATGACTGAGAAGCTGGAGAGCAATGGAGACAAATTCCTCCCAAGTGTGCCAGGCATGCCACCCCAAAAGCCACTGAACCCCCTCAGGTGTCACTGTATAATAGCTATTCTGTTCTTAGTGAACCTGCTTCCACCAAAACCAATGTCCAGCAGGTGAAGCCAACTAACAGCAGCTATGAAAGCTTGTCTAGTTTATGTTGTTCAGAGAGACTAGAGGTGAGCAAATCTACTGTCAAAACATCTGCAGTCAAGAAGAAATGTTGGGCGTTTGTCATCAGGGACTTGCTTCTGAAGGGTGTTGGGGGTCCTATATCCAGATCTGATCCACTCTTTAGGGAAGTCTGTTGCCTACCTGGGGCCAGGGTCAAGGATGTAGTAAGAAAACTTCCTACTCTGGTTCCCCTGACTGAATACTACCCTTTGTTCATTTTCCAAGTAGGCAATGATGAAATTTCAAAAAGAAGTTTGAGATCAGTGAAGAAGGACTTCAGAGACCTGGGACAAATGGTTAAGGGGTCAGGAGCACAAGTAATATTTGCTTCTGTCTGCCCAGTAGCTATGCCTAATGACGGAATAAACATGAAATCCAGCACATTAATCCCTGGCTGTGGGTCTGATGTCAACGGCAGGATTTTGGGTTCTTTGATCACAGGCTAGTCTACAAGACTCCAGGCCTGCTGACTATAGAAAAAACCTGCTTATCTCTGAGAGGAAAAAGAATCCTCACTGGATATCCCTCACAGAGGGAAAAACGAGCCTCACTGAGGATATTCCTGGGACAATTGTGAGACAGGCTACCAGCTCCACTGCTACCTCAGTGGCTGTAGGGGATAGTAGATTATACAACACCCACAATGGTAACAGATACTCCTCTGCCAAGTCTCTGAAGTTTCTGTATACCAAAGCAAGAAGCGTGGGGAATAAGCAGGATGAACTGGAAATCTGGTGCAGTGCAGGGTTATGATCTTGTTGCAATTACAGACACATGGTGGGACAGCTCCCATGACTGGAATGTGGTTATGGATGACTATGTTCTTTTCAGGAAGGACAGACTGACAAGGTGAAGTGGTGGAGTTGCTCTCCATGTGAATAAGCAACTGGAATGTTTTGAGCTCAACCCAGGGGGAGATGATAATAGTGTTGAAAGCTTATGGGTAAGAGTGAAGGGACATACAAACATGGAAGATACGGTTGTGGGGGTTTACAACAGACCACCGAACCAGGAAGAACCTACTGATGAGGCCTTCGACAGGCAGCTGGAAGGAGCCTCAAGATCAAGTGCCTTGGTGCTCACGGGCAACTTCAACCACTCAGATATTAGTTGGAAAGATCACACAGTCAAGCACAAACAGCCCAAAAGGTTCTTGCAGTGCACTGATGACAACTTTCTTGTGCAAGTAATTGAAGAACCAACCAAGAGAAGTGCAATGCTGGACCTGATATTAACAAACATAGAAGGACTGGTTGTAGATATCAAGGTTGGGGGTAATCTTGGTTGCAGTGCCCATGACATGTTAGAGTTTAATATCAACAGACAAAGAACCAGGGTGATAAGTAAAATTTCAACTCAGGACTTTAAAAGGGCCAACTTTCCCGTTTTCAAGACTCTACTTGGAAATATCCAGTGGACTAGGGCTCTGGAAGGAAGGGGGACCCAAGAGAGCTGGTTGATGTTCAAACATTACTTCCTCCAAGCTCAAGAGAAATGTATTCCCTTGAAAAAAAATCAGGTAAGGCAAGCAGAAGGCCTGCATGGATAAGCAAGGGACCCTTAGTAAAACTCAAAAACAAAAAGGAGGTTTACAATGCATGGAAAAAAGGACTGGTCAATTGGGAGGATTATAGAGTTGTAGCCAGAGAATGTAGAGATGCAACAAGGAAGGCCAAAGCCCTCCTGGAACTGAATCTTACCAGAGGGGTGAAAGAGAACAGGAAGAGTTTTTTCAAATACATCTATGACAAAAGGAAGAGCAGGCAAAAGGTGGGCCCACTGCTGAATGAGATGGGAGATACGGTAACTGATAATGCAGAGATGGCAGAATTGCTGAATGCCTTCTTTGCCTCAGTCTTCACTCCTAAAACCAGCCCTCAAGAACCACAGCCTCTAGAAGCAAGGGAGCAGAACTGGAGAGATGTGGACATTCCACTGGTGAGTCAGGACCGGGTTAGAGATCTCTTATACCATCTTAAGACCATACAGAAATCCAAGGACCTCAATGGGATGCATCCATGAGTGCTGAGAGAGCTGGCTGTTGCTGTTGCTGAACCTCTGTCGATCATCTTTGAAAAGTCCAGGAGAACAGGAGAGGTGTCTGATGATTGGAAGAAAGCAAATGTCACTCCAGTCTTCAAAAAAGGCAAGAAGGAATACCCAGGCAATTACAAACCAGTCAGCCTCACCTCCATCCCTGGAAAGACGATGGAACAGCTCATCCTGGAGGTCATCTCTAACCACATGGAAGGTTATCAGGAGTAGCCAACACAGATTTACCAAGGGGAAGTCCTAACGAATCTGATAGCCTTCTGAACATAGAAGACTTCATCTCAGCATGAGGAAAAACTTCTTTACAGTGAGGGTGATGGAGCACTGAAACAGGCTGCGCAGGTTGTAGCTGAGCTGAGCAATATGAACAGATGTGGAGCAGTTTTAATGTGAGAGTGCCAAGTACCTAACATGAGAGTGTCAAGTACCTAACAAGTGAAAGCCAGTATACGGAAATGAGTTAAAATAAAAATATCATCTCAAAATGGGGAAAGCTCCTCTCATTGTTTCAAGAATCTATAGCAATAATTCCCACTGATTTCAGAGATGACTACCTAATTAAAGAAAAACTGATATATTGAAGCCGTCCCAGCTGCTAAGCTCAGCCACAGTCACCAATGCCGTCAACCAGATGGTCCTGTTTTTAGGCCATTGAGAACTTTATGAGCCATTTATTCTCCTTCAGGCAACTCATGATTTGAAATAAGGAACAGAATGATGTACTAATGTGGTTTGTAAGCAAACACTGCGGAACATGTCTTTTCTGAGTGGCATTCAAGTAGCCTCAACATGAACACCATTACTATAGGCAAAAAATATTGGAGTTAAATAATAGCAATAATTGGAAAAAAAATTAGTGGCACAACATATTTCAACAGATTATTTGTTTATTCCAAAATTTACAATAGTGTTTGTAATTCTCTTCAGAAAGGTAATCCTCTCTCAGAAAGGAGGACCCCATATGTTGAACAACCACAATAATTAAGGAGGTATGTCTAAGTTAACACTTCTAAAGTGTGACTAAAATACAGACTGAAAGAAGGTAGGAAAAATCTAATTTTTAAATTAATAATTGTTTGCTATTCCTGTTAAGCCAATCAGTAAGAAGTGCAATCAGCTTATTCCTACACACTCATAGAATCATAGAACTGTTAGTTTTGGAAGGGACCTCAAGTATCATCTAGTTCCAACCCCCCTGCCATAGGCAGGGACACTTCACACTATATCAGATTACTCAGAGCCACATCCAGCCTAGCCCTAAAAACCTCCAGGGATGGGGCTTCTACCACCTCCCTGGGCAACCTGTTCCACTGTCTCACCACCCTAATTTCCTCCTAACATCCAATCTGAATCTACCCATTTCTATTTTTGTTCCGTTTTCCCTAGTCCTATCATCACCTGACCTCCCAAAAAGTCCCTCACCAGCTTTCTTGTAGGCCCCCTAAGATATTGGAAGGGGACAATAAACTTATCCTTCCCATGCTAGCTACTTGGGCAAATGAACAATAAAAGATACTCTGCAACCTATAAAAAAGATACTAATTTCATTATGTCTTTTAGATCAGGTTTTAATTCATCATGTTTAATTGCAAAAATATTGTTCATCTAGGAAGATGTTGCAGTGGTCAGAGATCAGTACAACCGAATCCAACTTTTCTGTGTTGTTTTTTTTTCAGGCACTTATAATTCATTATTATAATTTTAGTTTACGATGACCATCCTGTAATCCTGTTGCAAAAGCATGTGTTGCAAATATTCAGTTCTGTATTATCAGTTGTTTCAATACACTTATTATTACAGCCTCTGATGAATGCATTACAGTAACAAAGAATCTATATACACGTGTCAACAGCTCTCAGTAACACAATTCTCTAATTTTTAGTGAATCTACAAGAACTTGTTAGTTGCAGGTGGAAAAACTGCCAATTTTTAAAGTTATATCAAAGTTGCAGATCAGCATTTCAAGTCTATATTTTCATAAATAATTAATTTCTTATTATTAACTATTTATGAAAAAAAAAGAAAGAAAAATGTACTCAATAGGGATGGCAACATTCTCCAGCACTGCATGAAAAAATCCCAAATATTATTCTCTCTCAAGAACATGTTTGTAATAGTGCAACCCTAATCACACTTTCTGTGGGATTTCTGACAAGCTGTTTATTGCTTAATTCTTTTTCCTTTCTGACCCAGTAAAATTTTTGTTCTAAACATTTGCTGTTGATCAACAGAAGCCTGATATGAGATCATCCCCACTGACTGAAGGGTGATTATTTTCTTATATCAGCTGTCAGTAGGTATTCAACGTTCTTAAGTAGTATCATCAAAGAGGAATCACAGATCCATTTCTGACTGTAGAACATGGCATTCTGGTGACTTTGAGCCTGCTGAGCTAATTTTCCACGGAAGAGAAGTCAGAGCTCAGTTTAACAAATTAAAAATTTAGTTTTGTTCATAGAATCATAGAATAGGTCAGGATTGGAAGGGACCACAAGGATCATCTAGTTCCAACCCCTCTGCCATGGCCAGGGACACCTCACACTAGATCAGGCTGGCCAGAGCCTCATCCAGCCTGGCTTTAAACACCTCCAGGGACGGGGCCCCAACATGTCCATATCCTCCTGGAATGTGTCCAGAGAAGGGCCAGCAGGATGATGAGAGGGCTGGAGCACCTCTCCTATGAGGACAGACTGAAAGAGTTGGGGCTGTTCAGTCTGGAGAAAAGAAGGCTCCGACGTGACCTTATTGTGGCCTTTCAATATCTGAAGGGGGCCTACAAGAAAGCTGGAGAGGAACTATTTAGGATATCAGGTAGTGATAGGACTAGTGATGGAATAAAGCTGAAAGTAGGGAGATTCAGTCGGGAAGTGAGGAAGAAGTTCTTCACCATGAGAGTGGTGAGAGCCTGGAATGGATTGTCCAGGAAGGTGGTTGGGGCCCCATCCCTGGAGGTGTTTAAAGCCAGGTTGGATGAGGCTCTGGCCAGCCTGATGTAGTGTGAGGTGTCCCTGCCCAAGGCAGGGGAGTTGGAACTAGATGATCCTTGTGGTCCCCTCCAACCCTGACTGATTCTATGATTGTATGATTGTATGATTGTATGATTCTATGATTGTATGATTCTATGATTCTATGATTCTATGTCCATATCCCTCTTGTAACAGGGGCTCCAGAACTGGACACAGTACTCCAGGTGGGGTCTCACCAGAGCTGAGTAGAGGGGGAGAATCACCTCCCTTGACCTGCTGGCCACACTTCTCCAGATGCAGCCCAGGATGTGATTGGCTTTCTGGGCTGCAAGTGCAAACTGACAGCTCATGTTGAGCTTCTCATCCACTAGCACCCCCAAGTCCCTCTCCTCAGGGCTGCTTTCCAGCCAGTCACTGCCCAGCCTGGATTTGTGCTTGGGATTGCCTCGACCCAGATTCAGGACCCTGCACTTGGTCTTGTTGAACCTCATGAGGTGGGCTTGTGCCTACCTCTCCAGCCTGTCAAGGTCCCTCTGGATGGCATCCCTTCTCTCCAGCATGTCTGCTGCACCACACAGCTTGGTGTCATCAGCAAACTTGCTGAGGGTGCACTCAATGGCACTGTCCATGTCACCGACAAAGATGTTGAACAAGACTGGTCCCAGGACTGATCCCTGAGGGCCTCCACTTGTCACTGGCCTCCACTGGGACATGGAGCCATTGCTAGCCACTCTTTGGGTGTGGCCATCAAGCCAGTTCTTTATCCATCTTGTGGTCCACCCATCAAACCCATGTGTCACCAATTTGGAGACCAGGACGTGGTGCAGGACAGTGTCAAAGGCTTTGCTGAGGTCCCGGTAAATGACATCAGTTGCTCGCCCCTCATCTATGAAGGTTGTGACCTGTTCATAGAAGGCCACCAGGTCTGTCAGGCAGGATTTGCCCTTGGTGAAGCCATGCTGACTGTACCCAATCACCTCTTCACTATTCTTCTGTCTCAGTAGTGCCTCCAGGAGAATCTGCTCCATGATCTTACCAGGCACAGAGGTGAGACTGACTGGCCTGTAGTTCCCTGGTTCTTCCTTCTTCCCCTTTTTGAAAATGGGAGTAATGTTTCCCCTTTTCCAGTCAGTGGGGACTTCCCCAGACTGCCAGGACTTTTGGAATATACTAGAGAGGGGTTTAGCAACCTCATCTGCAAGTTCTCTTAGTACCCATGGACTTGAACACTTTCAGGTTCTTCAGGTGATCACGAACCTGATCTTCACTTATGATGGGCAGTTCTTCCTTCTGGTTCTTGCCGTTAGCTTCCATGACTATTCCAGGAGTGTGGCTGGAGGCTCTTGCAGTGAAGACTGAGGTAAAGAAGTCATTGAGAACCTCAGCCTTTACCACGTCACTTCTGACTGTTTCACCTGTTTCGTTTCTGAGGGGACCCACACCTTCCCTAGTCTTCTTATAACCTTTAGTACACCTGTAGAAATTCTTAGTGTTCCCTTTAACCTCCCTGGCTAGATTCAATTCAAACTGTGCTTTGGCTTTCCTAACCAGGTCTCTTGCTGCTTGGTCAGCTTCCTTATATACTCCCCATTCTAGCTGTCCTTTCCTCCACTCTTTGTAGTGTTTTCTTTCAAGTGATAGCATGTCCAGCAGCTCCTTGCTCATCCAGGCAGGCCTCCTAGCATTCTTCCCTGCTTTTCTCTTTGTTGCTATACATTGCTCCTGGACACAGAGAAGGTGGTCCTTGAATACTGACCAGCTGTCCTTGGACCCTCTTCCCTTTAGGGCTTTGTCCCATGACACTTTGGCTAGCAGATCCCTGAAGTGATCAAATTCTGCCTGCTTAAAATCCAGGGTTGTAAGCTTAGAGTATGTCCTCCTGGTTGCCCTGAGGATCTTGAATTGAACTGCTTCATGGTCACTGCAGCCAAGGCTGTCTCTGAGCCTCACATAGGTTACCAGCCCTTCCCTGTCAGTGAGAACAAGGTCCAGCATAGCACCTTTTCTTCTTGGTTCCTCTACCAATTGGAGGAGGAACTTGTCATCTATGCAATCCAGGAACATCCTGGATTGCTGGTGCCTTGATGTGTTGTCCCTCCAGCAGATATCAGGATGGTTGTGGCAGTTTAGGCTGGGTGCTTCCTGTTGCTGCCACATAGGTTGCATCCCTTTGTGTCCCGAGTGTCCACCCAATAAGGTGGACACAGGAAGCAAGGTATTTCTACCCATATATCTTGCGACCTTTAAATCCATCTGCAATGTCATTCACTTCCTCTTTCTTCCCTCTTTTCTCCCCTGGGAGATGCTCTCTTATCGTGTAACGATGGGGGAGTATCTCAAGGCCTCTTAGGCCTGTCTAGGCCCAATGCCAGGAGGAGAAATGGGGGGGGGGGGGGGGTAGTCTCAGGTCTGGCCAGTGTGTCGGTGTGAGCTGAAATTCCCCCCCCACCAACAATAACCAGGCTAGCTCAGTCTGGAAGCAAATGAAAAGCTGTATTTACAAGCAGAGTCTAAAATCTACAATGAAATGCAATGAATATGTAGAAATATACAAAATTCACAACATTCACAAATATGTACAATCAACAGAAAAAGCACAATCGATCTCCCTTTGCTTCCCCCCAAGGGGACCCTCCCAAAGGGGCCTCTCTCTCCCAGGAGCTTCCCCCCCAGACCCCCCTGGACAGAGAAGCAGAGTTAGTTAAGCAGAAAGTTGTTAACTTAGCTGCCAAGGTCAGTGTGTTATCTTCAGCCAGAAGAGAAGAAGAAACAGCAACCAGACAGCCCAGCAACTGCCCCCACTGCCGAACGCAGAATGTGCAGAGTGCTTACTTTGTTTTGGGTAATAGTTCTTAAACATTTCTATCTACCCAATGGAAGTGTTTAGAACAATCGTTATTTTGCTTTCTTACACCCAATAGTGACTTATTTACATTCTTTCACTTTCTCTGTTCTGAATTTTGCAAGGAAAAATTAAAAAGACAGTTTCAAACCACCACAGTCCACCCCTTCTAAACAATTCCATTGGCTGCTACTATCATTTATCTCATCTAAAATAATATCTACAACACTAGGTGAATAAAGACCATAGTCCATTCCGGCTATTTCAGATGTAGATGATTCAAAAGAGTCAAATCACAGGAAAAACAGCAAACAGCTTGTTTCCTCACAGATGGAGCGAAGAAAGGAACAGGGACTCTCAGGTGACTCAGGGCTCTCAGGGTTCGTGCACCGTAGATCTCATGAACTCTCCTCTTGGGCGCGATGCTGTGTCTGCGCAACACTCTGAATTTAACCTCTCTCAGCCAAAGTTAGATTTCTTTGTGGAATACACTGAATTTCACCATTTTCTTGCATCACCCAATAGGTGTGACCAGGACCTTCAGCAGAAACCACCCCTCGGACAGGTTTGGCCTCTCCTGAAGGAGAAAATACCCAAACAGTTTTGCCTAACAGATTCTTTTCTCTGATAACAGGAACTCTATCACCTTCTTCCTTTCGCAACAAATCTGATTGGGCAGGTCCAGCTCGATTCACTGAACCTCTACTATTCACCAACCAGGTTGCTTGTGCTAAATGTTTCTCCCAGTTTTTCAAAGATCCACCCCCCATGGCTTTGAGAGTGGTTTTCAGCAAACCGCTGTAGCGTTCGATCTTCCCTGCAGCTGGTGCATAGTAGGGAATGTGGAATATCCACTCGATGCCGTGCTCTTTGGCCCAGTTTTTTACAAGATTGTTCTTGAAATGAGTTCCGTTGTCTGACTCAATCCTCTCTGGAGTTCCGTGTCTCCACAGGATTTGTCTCTCCAGACCAAGAATGGTGTTACGTGCAGTTGCATGAGGAACTGGATAAGTTTCCAGCCATCCAGTGCTTGCCTCTACCATAGTCAGCACATACTGCTTACCAGATGGAGAACGAGGTAGAGTGATGTAGTCAATCTGCCAGGCTTCACCATACTTGTACTTGGACCATCGGTCACCGTACCACAAGGGCTTGATCCGCTTTGCCTGCTTAATAGCAGCACAAATGTCACAGTCATGGATGACTTGTGTGATAGCATCCATGGAAATGTCAATGGATCTGTCACGAGCCCATCGGTAGGTTGCATCTCTGCCTTGATGTCCTGATGAGTCATGGGCCCACCGAGCTAAGAACAGCTCACCTCGGTGTTTCCAGTCAAGATCAGGATCAAGATCAGAGTTTGTGTCCACCTGGGAAACTCTTGCAGCTAGATCTGCCTGATGGTTGTGTTGTTGTTCCTCTGTAGCTTTGCTCTTAGGAATGTGAGCATCGATGTGTCTCACTTTCACTGGGATTCTCTCAATGC
>NC_072053.1:13795850-13934740 GCF_027791375.1 Indicator indicator | reverse complement strand
GCCACGTGATTGCCTCTGCTGTCTGTTTTGGTTTGACCTATTCTGGAATGGCCTCCTTGGAGCACGTCTGTTCCTAACAGCTGAAACTTGTATCCATCTGGAGGAAGAGGAATCAGAATCATCCCCCTTCATCAAGTTGGATATGGAGGTTTTAAGTTCCTCCTTCAGCTCTTTCATGCAATTCTCATCTTTCCAGACAAAGTTTCAATGGCTGAAACCAAAGAAGTACGTGCAAGACTATCCTCCAATTGCCTCATTTGGTCAGTGAAATAGCCAACAGTGGGAGGCACTCCACCATAATTTCTTGCCACAATCCTGCTTGCCAGAATAGTAGCATAATTAGGAGGAGCAAGCTTAATGAGCTTTTTGGCAAGGCCTGTTCCAACAGGAATTTCATCAGGATTCAGAGTCTTATGATCTCCATACATTACTTCTCTCACAGCAAATTCTCTCAGACGCTTGATTCCCTCAGCTATTGTGGTCCAAGGCTTAGGGTTCCATGGTAAATCATCTCTGCTGGGGTACCTCAGCGAGACTGCCAGTAGGAGGCGTGCCCACAGAGAAGCTTTACCAATGCACTTGCCTAGGTGCCTGTCTATGCCTGTATCCTTTGAGAGCATCCCCAACTGAGAGGCCGACTTGTCGCCTACCACCAATGCTGGGGCTCCCATATCAAAACACCTGGCTAGCCAAGACAGGACTGGCTCATTATCTCCTCTGATGTAATCCTTCCTCACATGTCTAATTTCCTGTCTGGGTGCATTAGCTGACTGTATGTCATCCTCATCATCATCATCATCATCATCATCCTGAGGTCGCTGTCCCCATAATCCTATTTTAATCCTCCGTTGAATTTCTTTGAGTTCAGAGGCACTACCAGCAGTTGCTAATCTACTAGGGTCTACATCCTGACCTACATCTCCATCATCCATGTGGGGTCTCAAGAGGTCTACCAGAGTTTTAAGGCTAACCCTCTCTTCCTCATCAGAAGGATCTTTCTTAAGAGAGGGACCCTGAGTAGAAGGACCCTCATCTCCATCTGCACCATCTCCTGCAGCATCTGCATCTCCTCCTGCAGCTCCTTTGCGCTTTCTGGTGATAGTGGCAACCAAATTTACTGGCTTGGTTTTCACATTCACAGCAGAGTTGGAAGAGCAAGTAGCCTTATGTCTTTCTTGACACAGTGCTATCAGTAGCCATATGATTATTCCAAGAAGCAACAAATTTAAGATTAAGGCTAGTACAAGATATCTAAGGTACCACTGGTTCCAAAGACCCTCTGTAGTTGTAAGAGGAGTAACAAACTCATATGTGTCTGCTAGCAGATCCATAGTTGAGTTACCATAGCTTCTTAGCCCAATAAGACCATAACAGAATTCACCAACATTCAGTAACTTGTTCTTAACCCAAAGAAATGACTTATATGCCACATATCTCACAATCTTGTCTATCATGCAAGAAATGGCCCATCTGTAAACAATCACACTGATAATAGATGAAATAGAATGACTCAGAATCCAAAACAGCTTCATTTTGCTTCCTAATCTGAGCAGAAATAAATCAAACAAGCAATCGAGCCCCGAGTTGGAGCGCCAAAAATAAAAAGTGTGTCGGTGTGAGCTGAAATTCCCCCCCCACCGACAATAACCAGGCTAGCTCAGTCTGGAAGCAAATGAAAAGCTGTATTTACAAGCAGAGTCTAAAATCTACAATGAAATGCAATGAATATGTACAAATATACAAAATTCACAACATTCACAAATATATACAATCAACAGAAAAAGCACAATCGATCTCCCTTTGCTTCCCCCCAAGGGGACCCTCCCAAAGGGGCCTCCCTCTCCCAGGAGCTTCCCCCCCCAGACCCCCCTGGACAGAGAAGCAGAGTTAGTTAGAGCAGAAAGTTGTTAACTTAGCTGCCAAGGTCAGTGTGTTATCTTCAGCCAGAAGAGAAGAAGAAACAGCAGCCAGACAGCCCAGCAACTGCCCCCACTGCCGAACGCAGAATGTGCAGAATGCCTACTTTGTTTTGGGTAATAGTTCTTAAACATTTCTATCTATCCAATGGAAGTGTTTAGAACAATCGTTATTTTGCTTTCTTACACCCAATAGTGACTTATTTACATTCTTTCACTTTCTCTGTTCTGAACTTTGCAAGGAAAAATTAAAAAGACAGTTTCAAACCACCACAGGTGGCCTGTAGCAGACCCCTACCGTAACATCTCCTTTCCCTGTCTTGCCTTTATTTTTAACCCACACACTCTCAACCAGCTCATCATCCTTCCCCAGGTGGACCTCCACCGATTCCAGCTGCTCACTGACATAGAGGGCAACACCTCCTCCTTTCCTTCCCTGCCTATCCTTCCTAAAGAGTTTGTACTCCATCTATCCTTACATTCCAGTCATGGGTATCATCCCACCAAGTTTCAGTAATAGCCACTATGTCATGATATCCCAGCAGCACAATGGCCCTTAATTCATCCTGTTTGTTGCCCAAGCTGCATGTATTTGCATAGAGGCACTTCTGCTGGGCTGGCCTTGTCCTCCTCTTGTGCCAACTCCCCTTGATTCCACAGAGTGTCCTGGTGCAGCATTTGTGGCTTGCCTCATGTCAGCAAGTTGAGAGCCGTCACTAGCTCTCCATCCCTCTGCCTCTGGTGAGCTGCCCCTCTGTTTGTCACTGGCCAGCAGAAGACTATGAACCCCTTCCCCCTTCAAATCTAGTTTAAAGCCCTATCAATGAGTTCTGCCAATTCCTGCCCCAGGATCTTTTTCCCCCTCTGGGACAAGTGCATCCCATTTGTTGTTTGCAGCTCTGGTGCCTTGTAAACCGAGCTGTGATTGTAGAACCCAAAGGCCTGTCGATGACACCAGCCCTGGAGCCATGAATTGACCTCTTGGCTCTTCCTATATATTCCCTTCTCCATCACTGACATTAGAGGGATAGAGAAGAACACAACTTGAGCTCCTGATCCCTTTAGCAGTTGCCCTAAGGTTCTGAAGTCTCTTTTAATTGATTGTGAGCCTCTCATTTATACCTCGTCACTACCCACCTGAAAGACCAGAAGTGGGTAGTAGTCTGAAGGACTCACAAGGTTGGGAACTTTACCTACGAAGTCCCTTATCTGGGCACCATGGAGGCAGCAGACCTCTCTATGAAGTGTGCTTGGTCTGCATATTGGACCCTCTGCTCCCTTCAGTAGGGAGTCTCCTATAACAATGACCCTATGAGGTCTCTTTACAGGATTAGTTTTGATAGCTGGACTGTGGCAACCTGTCATTGGTGCAGCTTCTGACCTTCTTGAGTCTTCATCTTTACCAACGACCTCTTCCTCCTGCAGAGCCTCATACCTATTCTGTAAGTGCACTGTAGGTACTGTGCAGCTCAAAGTGGCACGCTTGCTCCATTTGCATTTCTTCCTTCTGGCAGAGACCTGTTCCCATTGGCCTTGCTCACGTGGGTTATTGCATGGAGGATGAGAGGCTTGCTGATGGGAGAGTATCAAACTCCCTACTCCACTAAGAGTTACCCCCTGTTCTGATTTTGTAGAGGCTAGATTATGGGAATAGTCAATTTCCCTTACACTGTCTCTTATAGTTCTTAGCCTAACAGTTCTAACAGTATTTGAGTGAAGATATGAAATTTTTTCTCATAATAGATAGGGTAGAGCTATCGAGTCATTATCTCAATGAAAGCTCAGTGTCATTCCATTTAGTTCACTCAACTGAACATCATTTCATAGGTCTGACATTGAATATCCTTACTTTACTTAATTAACTTTTAAACATTCGGGGATTAAAAAAATCACTAATAATGACCTATTAATGAAATATTAAATATTTCAAAATATAATATTCTAATAGCTAATATTTCTAACCACTGTACATGAGTAAACTAACATATCTTAATAGGCTACAAGGTGTGTAAGCAGATTACAGGTTGTTCTAGATCACAGTAGAGAATTTCTAATTCAGTGTAAGTACACACCTTTTAAATCTTCATTCATCTGGGTAGAAGAGTGCTTCAGGGAAATGTTTATGTTTCAGTTCTGCAGAAAAATGTCAATATACCACTTTGCAGTGGTCATAGCCTATATTAAAGATGATGAATAGGTATTATAGATACTATGGAAAAAATCTGGGAAGTTACAGAGTGAATTCTAAATTATATCTCCCCAAAAGTTGGGTAGGCCACAGAGTTGTGTGAATTTAGTATTTTCAGTAGCTGTTTCATGTTTAAAACTTACCGCACTAAAATCTTTTCGGAGATAAATTTATTTCCAGGCTTCAAAGGAGGAAGCAAAGAAATACACCTTCCTGTAATGTCAGGGCAAATGAAGTTTAGATAATATGCCAGGTACCTCACATCCAACAAGAAACCTTTCCCCTGTTTGGCTGGTAAAAGCAGACATTCATGCACAAGAAGACTCCATATTTTCAGCTTTAATCAATACCCTGCTACATCATCTTCTCCTCCTCCCTTTCTAATTTTACCTCATCCCAGAGAAAATTGGACAAAACCCAGAAAAGTAAATACTACAAGTAGGTGTCTACCCTCAAGTAGGGTAGGCAACTGTTGATATCATCATGTATCTTATTTAACTCTGTAGTTTCAGTTGCATAAGCTGAGATTTAGAAATTAATCATCAAGGGAGCTACAATGGAAGAGTAGTAGATGTTTGTGAGAAAATAATCTACTCATGGGTGGCTTTTGTCCCCAGTTTTCAAATTTGACTGTCCTGAAGTTTAGGGCAGGAATTCAGCTTAATACCAGGCTCCTTTCTTGCATAATCCTGAGCTTCACCATCTCACTTCAGCCAAGGCTGCATACAACCTTCACATGACCAACCAGACCCTCTTGCTTGCTAGCACATGGTCCAGCATTGCACCTTTTCGAGCAGGGTCCTCTACCAGCTCTGTCAAAAAGTTACTGTCAGTGGACAGTTTGGCCTCGTTGTGTTGTCTTTCCAGTAAATATCAAGGTGGTTGAAATCCCCTATCAAAATCAGCGCATATGATTGCAAGACTACTTTAAGCTGTCAAATTCCTCTTCCTGATTTAGTGGCCTATAGCCAACACCTACCACAATGTCATTCATATTAGTCTGTCTCTTAATTCTTATCCACATTCCCTCAATTCATTCTTCTTCCTCAACTAGGCAGAGCTCAGGACATGAAAGAGTTTCTCTCTCATGTGAAGAGCAACTCCACCACCTCTCCCTACTGTCCTGTCTTTCTTAAAAAGCGTTTGGCCATCCATTGTAGCACTCTTGTCATGAGAGTCATCCCACCATGTTTCTGTGATGGTGACTAAGTCATAGCTATTCTGCTTCACAGTGGCTTCCAGCTCCCCCTATTTGTTTGCCCATGCTGTGTGCATTGGTGTAGAGGCATTTGAGTCGGGCTGCTGACTTTACTCCCAACATTGACATGCCACCCCTAGGCTCATTTCTAGCAAGCCCAGTTTCATCCCTTTCCCCTATCAAACCTCAATCAAAGTCATCTTGATGAGCCCTGCTGACTCACAGGCAAGAATCTTTCATCCCCTTTAAGACATCTGTATACCATCTGTTGCCAGCAGGCCTGGTACCCTGTAAACCTCCCCGTGATCAAAGAAACCAAAATTCCAGCAAAGGCACAAGCCTCTGAACCATATTTTAATCAGGTGTGTTTGCCTTTTCCTTTCAGTGTTCCTCTCTGGCACTGAAAGTATTGAGGAGAATGCTACCTGTGATCCCAAACTTTTAACCAACCACTCGAATTTTCTGAAGTCCCTTTTGATTGCTTGTGGACTGCAACATTTATTTGGAACAATCTGATCTGTATTTCTTCCTTTCAAAAAAAGTATCTTAGATACTAAGAAGAAATAGGAAAGTAGAAAATTTGAAAATGCATGTAGAAAGGTAAAACAAGTACAGCACAACAACATGAAAAAAATAGTTACATTTAAGATGTGAAACTATCAATAGTAACAATGGTAACAGAAAATTAGTTTTCCATCAGGATATGACTGAATTACTGATTATTCAGCAAAAGCTGGAAGGCTGCTTGTGAGATTATCACCCTTCTATAATGAAGCCAATTCTGAAAACCTCTCTGGGAAACCAAGAGCAGAGTCTTGGGTATTAGTCAGATTCTCTTCCCTCATATATATCTTTCTTTATCTCTCTTCCTTTGAGGAATTAAAAAATGGTTAGAATTTATCTTTTTGAACCTCACTGCTGAGTGAATAACAGTGGTTTCTACTTTCAGAGTCAAAAGTAAGACAGACATCAAAAAGAATTTATGCTATCTTAAAGCACATGTCTAAGATAAACTTCATATATTTCACTATTGCTTAAGATGGAAGACTGGCTAGCTAATTTTAGCTGGACAGAAGAGTCACATTTTTTTAAAGTGTTAACTGTGTTGACAAACGCAGTCACAGGATGTGTGAAGATCAATAAAATGGCATTAAGCAAATTCAAGGTAAATGAAATTGAAAAACTATAATTAACATATTAGTAAGACCTAAATATTAATTTAGCTTGAGCCCAGAATATCAGTTCAATCAGCTCCAGAGTAGCAGTTGTTACATCCAGGATGCCCTCTAGCTCAACAGACTCAAACAACCACCTTAGATTTCACGAGGGCTTAGTCCATTAGAACAAAGGAAGACTGAGAAATTTGAGGAGAAAGTTCTTCACAGAAAGAGTGATTTGCCATTGGAATGTGCTGCCCAGGGAGGTGGTGGGGTCACCGTCCCTGGAGGTGTTCAAAAAAGAATTGGATGTGGCTCTTGAAGCCATGGTTTAGTTAGTCATGAGGTGCTGTGTGATAGGTTGGAATTGATGATCTCTGAGGTCTTTTCCAACCTTGTTGATTCTATGATTCTATGAAAGATGCCATACACTATATGGAAACTGAATACTGGAAGAATCTATTACTGTAGGTCTAGTCATCTTAATGACTAGAATGAAGGGCTTTAGAATGAAAGGCTACAATCAAAATATCCACCTTTTTTTGAACTGCAGAGTTCAAAAACTTCATAGAAGTGGTGCAAATTCTGTAGAGAAGATTTCAGATTCTAGGATTCTTGCCATTAATTGTCTTTCATACTTAATATTCTCAATTTTTCCCAAATACTTGTAAGTTACATGTTGTAAACCACTGAACTACTGAATCTGACACTGTTTTTTGGGGCTTTGTTTGTTTGTTTTTGGGGGGGGTTGTTTATCTTTTTTTTTCTCCTGTTAAAATATATAGCATATGACTAGTGGCTTTCAGTCATTTTATGGTACATTTCTTTCCTTTGACATCTAAAGAAGCTTGTCAAGACAGTTTTTGCTTCTCCTACTTTTTACTCTGTCTGGGCAAGGGAATATTTTGATGCTGTATGACACTTCAATGTTATTTCACCACTACTGTCTTTTTGTTGGAATCAAAATTTGAAATAAGATAGAAAAGATAGGTCTGGACTTGATATACTTAAATATGGGTTTGTGGTTTTCTTTTTTTCTTTTTTCTTTTTTTTTAAAAAAAGTATGTTTCAGAATGTGCTAGAAAACCGCATTAAATGAAACAATTAGGTTTGCAGCACAAAAGCAGTTCTGTTGGGAGTTTCATAAATCAGTCAGATGATTTTCAAACCATTAAAGACTTAACCATTTGTGGCCTATGTATCTTTGCTTTGGGGTATTTCAGCAAGAGAGGATATAACATCAAAAGCAAAAAAATAATGTTAAAAATAGTGAAAGAAATTGAGATTTTTTTCTGCATGACTGTGTCTGCTAGAGCTAATGTGAAACAAAGAAGAAAAAGAAATACTGACCTACCTTCTTGTGCAGAAGGTAGATGAATCCCACTTTTTGAAAATCAGTTGGTTTTGTGATAAAAAAATTAATTGTTGTTGCAGTGACATAGACAAATCTACAATGAAAGTCCCCTGAAAAGAACTACACAGTGAATGCTCAACATTCTCTTACTGTCTCAAAATTAAAACATGGGGGAAAAGGTCAGGCTACACTGAAAGGAATTATGAATTAAAGACAATAGAGGGACATTAAGAAATATTTGGATTCTGTTCTTTCCAGTCAAAAACATTTTTAGTAATGTTAAACCAATAAATGCAAGTTGGCTTGATGACCCATTCTACAGGGGAGACATGGATTTGACAAGGAAACTGCTGGAAGCTCTGAATCAGTGTTCTTTTCAAAGATCTATATCTCCTGTACAATTCAAATCACAATTAGACAAAATATCTAATAATTTAATGAAGATGCACTAAAACAAGAAAATAACGCTACCTTGATTAGTCAATACCTGAGCCACTCTATTGAGAATCTCTGTATGATTTTCTTGAGATGCAGTCTAGCTGAGAAAAGCATCAAAGAAAGGATGTCTCAGGCACAACACTGGATTTGTTGCCATTTGCTTAGAACATTAAAGCAGAATTGTTCAAAACTTCTATGGCAACAGCAAGGTGTCTATCAAGCTACAAGAGACACATTTGGGTAGCCTTTTTCCCAATCAGTTATGTAGGACTGTAGCTGTCAGAGTTCTTTATTTGCAAACATTAAAACCATTCAAGAAGATCTTCTACTGAAACTTTTTGTGTTTCTTCATCTGCCCACATAGAGAGGATGGCATTAGGTTAAATGTAGTACCCATAATGTGTTAGTTTATTGCCAGGCACAATTTAGGCCATTTTATAGTTTAGTTCTATTGAATTTAACACAAATATAGCTGCTCTTTGCTGTTCCAATTATTTGCCTAGCTGTTATGCAGAGAAACATTATAGTTTCATGAGTGTTAAAACCATACAATCAAAAGCACTATCTGAAAAGTCTACAGTTACATGCTGGTAATCAAAAGTCTATGTTTAGGAATTCAGAAAAAAAATGCAGTCCTCTTTATCTTTAACAAGATAAAGGAACAGATAGGTTACTTAATCACAATAGTAAAAGGATTGAGTTCAAGGACACAACTAAATAACTGTGCTCGCAGCCCTGAACTCCGAAAGAGATGTCTGTGTTGCCCCAAGGAAACACACCTGTAAGAGTGGTCTATAAGGGATATATATGGTTGTGACTGCCTTGAAAACTTCAGCTTACTCCATAATTTTCTTTTCCTGCTTTTTATTCTATACAGGATGATGGATAAGAAGGCTTTTAATTTGAATGCTGTTCTTTTCCATTCAAGATCACCTAGTGTACTAAAATATGGAAAAATGCTCTTGTAAAAACCCTAGAAATTAAGAAGTTCTATCAGGGTCATTCCTGTCTGTGGTTATTATGTCTTAGTTTAAACATGTCAAAATTGCAGAATTTAATGCCTTTCAGCAAAGATGTTCAGGAAATGTAACTTCTGTGTTACAAGAAAAAGCAGTATTCTGAAACTGTCTTCATTCAAAACTAGAAAATAATCCAAATTGTCAAATCTTTACATCTGCATCACTGTTAAGACAAATAAATATAAAACTTACATAGTGCCAAAATGGCACTAAGACATAAACTAAGACATAATACCTATAGTGCCAAAATGGCATTATGTAATATTATGTTTCCTCCTTACTGTGATGTGCAAATACAATAACAAAAATGATGTAAAGCCCTGATAAATTAATCAAACTAATGATGATTAAGCCATGCATCTGTATTTCCTCTTTTCAAGTAAATCTGTTTACAGTGTTCCTACTTCCTATTCTCTCACAAAACAACACTGAGAAGAGACCTCTTCTCTTTTCTGGCCTTATTCAGCAAAACTCTGGATACAGATCACCTCCAAACCATTGAAAAATGTACAGACTAATCATCACAGCGTCTTATCTGGAATGCGTGCTGGATATATTCCCTGTTGTGTGTATGACGGCAATGTCTCATTTATCAGAGAAGATACTTAATCTGCATCATCATAATGACACTCTAGCTTGTGACTTCTAGTTCTTTCTGGTAAAGTCATACAGCTGCCTGATACATAGGTAAAGGAGAGCCATGTGTTATAAATTTTTTTAAAATATTTCCTGGTAGTAGGAAGTATATCTATTTCATCAATAGCACATGGGTCTCTAGTATCACTAAAAGTATTTGCTCTTAAAACCCATATCGTCTTTAGAAGCATAGAATTAGAATCATTTAGGTTGGCAAAGATTCTTAAGATCACTGACTCTAACTGCTAACCTGTCACTGCCAAGTCCTTCACTAAACAGTATCATTCAGCCCCAACATCACAGTATCACAGTATATCAGAGGTTGGAAGGGACCTCAAGAGATCATCAGGTCCAACTACCAGAGCAGGATCACTTAGGGTAGTCCACACAGGAAAGCATCCAGGTGGTGTTGAAAGTCTCCAGAGAAGGAGACTCCATAACTGCCCTGGGCAGCCTGTTCCAGTGCTCCGTCACCCTCACTGTAAAGAAGTTTCTTCTCGTGTTGAGGAGAAGTCTTCTATGTTCAAATTTGAACCCATTGTTCCTTGTCGTATCACTGTGCACCACTGAAAAGAACCTGGCCCCATCCACTTGACACCCACCCCTCACATATTTATAGACATTGATGAGATTCCCTCTCAGTCTTCTCAAGACTAAATAGCCTCAGGGATCTCAGTCTCTCTTCATAGGGGAGATGCTCATATCCCCTAATCATACTTGTGGCTGTCCGTTGGATTCTCTCCAGCATGTCTTTGTCTTTCCTGAACTGGGGAGCCCAAAACTGGACACAGTATTCCAGGTGTGGTCTCACCAGGTCAGAGTAGAGAGGTAGAAGAACTTCCCTAGACCTGCTAGACACACCTTTCTTGTAGGGTAGAAGTTGGAATGGATCACTGGAGACCTGCTAGTCCAACCTTCCCACTAAAGGAGGTTGTATCCTGAGGGTCAAACAC
The DNA here is from genome assembly GCF_027791375.1 of Indicator indicator. Taxonomy (NCBI): domain Eukaryota; kingdom Metazoa; phylum Chordata; class Aves; order Piciformes; family Indicatoridae; genus Indicator; species Indicator indicator. The sequence continues at coordinate 13,923,881 of NC_072053.1, read as the reverse complement.
CAAAACATGCCCTAGCCCAGACAATGGGCTAAGCACCTGTGAATGGGCAAACCTGGACACTTTCTGGGGTCCAGATAAACAAGTAGCATGTGTAATTAACTTTGTAACATAGTTGTGATCTCCGTGTGCCCCTGGCCATGTTTGGATATTCCCCATCCCATAGGCCCAGTGATCAGGTATCTGTGTTACCAAAAGGCATTAATTGTCTTGGGACAGTATTTAAACCAGCCAAGAATTTAGGCAGCTTGCTTTGTTCTCACCCAGACAGCAACAAGAGCCAAATGCTGCCAGAGTAGCAGCTGAAGAACTTGTCTTAAAAAGCAACAACTACATTCAGGCCTTGCACCTGGACCAAGAGAATTGAATCCCAGAAAAGGCTACAGCGTGATGATGAAGCACGCAAGAGAGAGGTCCCCTAGCCCTCTCCAAACCAAGGGCAAGCTCCAGACCGTGAACTGGGTACAAGAGGAGAGAGGCCCTTAGTCCTCTCCAAGCCAAGAGCCGCTGGAATTATAGTCACAGCACCTGGGAAGATACCAGACAGAGGAGCAAGCCATGAGTACCTGGCTAATCTGCCACAGAATCCCATTTATGGGAAACTGCAGATCACAGCACCTTTATTTCCAACTTGGATTGTTCTGTTGGAAATTTTTAGATCTACGCTTAAGTCATTTAACTGTTTTATATGTGGAATGCAATACCCACAACCAAATAATAGAACCTGTATCTATACTTTGTAAATAAGTTATGGTGGTGTTTAAGATACCACCGCCCAAGATATTAAATAGTAAAATAAATAAAAATATACATTTTATTACATGTTGAAATAGAACTGTCTTCACAGGACCATGTCAAGACTGGCTCTGAATACCCCAGAGAAAGAGAATCCACAGCCTCTTTGTCAGTCTGTTCCAATGCTCTGTCACCCTCAAACTGGAGAATATTTTTCCTTATGTTTAAGTGAAAATTCCCGTGTTCTAGGGCCTAGCACCCCTTGACCTGTGGCTGAGCACCACTGAGATAGACTGGCTCCATACACTTAATCCTCACCCTTTAGATAATGATAAATATTGAGAAGATCCCCTGTCAGTCTTCTCTCCTCCAGGTATAACAGAACCAGGTCTCTCAGCCTTTCCTCATAAAAGAAATACTTCAGTCCCTTCATCATCCATGTAGCCATCTGCTGGGTTCTCTCCAGTAGTTCCTTGTCTCTCATGAATTGGGGAGCCCAGAACTAGACAAAATACTTTAGATGTGGCTTCACTAGGACTAAGTAAAGCGGAAGAAGAACCTCCCTTGACCTGCTGGACACATTCTTCTTAATGTACCCCAAGTAATTAAAGAGTTATAGTCAGGAATGGCTAAACTTCACAGATAGTTGAAAAAAAGCACTGAAGAAAACCTTTGCGGTAATTCATTTTTGCATTGCCAGCCATATTAAAAAAAAAAAAATTAGTAAAATCATATTAGGATGAGGTTGTCTAGGTGACTGTATTAGAAATTCCAAATTTGGCTATGGAGGAGACAAAACCGGGACTGCTGGAAAAGGAGGTGGTGAGAGCAACAAAGGTAGATTGTCTCCTCAGGTGAAGATTTAGTGAAAGAAAAGGACACACCAAGAGCTGACAATGAGGAAAAAAAAAAAAAAGGAAAAAAACTCCTCTTGACCAGGAATGAAAGACAAGACATTTCCCTGGATAGCAGCAGAACTCTTGAGGCAAAGACTTCTACTACAATTGTATTAGTCCAGATTTGACAACATTAGCCTTGTCCAAAGTGCTTCCTTCTAACAGTGAAGCCTCAGCAGTTCTTCAGGCCATTTTTGTATAAATAAACAAATGCAATATTCAGCCCTTGCAGCTGTTGTTCAAGGCAAATTCAACACCCGTCACACACAGCATTGTAACAAATGCCCATTAACCGATGTAAATCACAACAAGCTAAAATAAAAGTTCATTTTTTTACTAGAGTTAATAAGGAGGAAAGCAAGCAACACAAATGGGTATCAGAGGCCAGGTACACCTGATTTTTGCTTGTTCTTTTCCTTGCTTTCTTCTGTTGGCCACATTTTACTCATGCACTTTCTTCTCTTTGGTTTACTTATCTATAACTTTTACTGCTGCTTAATATCACTTTTGAATTTAGCCTGGGATAATTCTCTGTTGTTATATGCCTGTTCATGATTCACAACTATTTTCTTCTCCCTATATATCCATTGCAGCGTACAGATCTGAGGGATTTGTCTGAAGAAAATATAGTCCCCAGAGCAACATTACAACCCTAGAGAGTGGTAAAAATAACAACTCATAAAAAAAGGTAGTAGCTAGTATTGATGCTGTAAAGCTTTATCCCCCTACTGAAAGGAAAACTGAGGCTAGAATATGGTTTACTTGCCCCACAAACAAATGTACATAAACACGCCAGATGCAGACATACAAAGGTTTCCCTGTCCGTTAGTGTTTGGCTAGAAACTTTAATTCATACAGTCCTAAAGGCAATCTTAATTGGAGGGTATTGGTGAAATATAATCAATATTACTAGTGATACCATGAAATACTTCTTACTTGTTTCCATAAACCCAGTTGCATTCTCAGAACCATGTAAACTATTTACAGCTGTCAGAGAAAATCTGTGGTTACCTCTGTGATTATCTTCATGACTACATTAAATCTCACAGTCACCACACAGCACTCCTGACTGGTTAGAAAAAAAAAAAAAGAACAGTAACAGGAATGTGATGGTTTGAAACTGTCTTTTTAATTTTTCTTCTCAAAGTTCAAGCAGAGAAAGTGAAAGAGTGTAAATAAGTCACTATTGGGTGTAAGAAAGCAAAATAATGATTGTTCTAAACACTTCCATTGGACAGATAGAAATGTTTAAGAACTACTACTCAAAACAAAGTAGGCACAGTTGGGGCAACCTGCTGATCTGTCTGACTGCTGTTTCTTCTTCTCTTCTGGCTGAAGATAACACACGGACCTTGGCGAGCTAAGTTAACAGCCTCTTTGCTTTTACCTAACTCTGCTTTATGCCAGAGAGGTCTGGGGAGGTGGCCCTTGGGAGAGGGAGGCCCCTTGGGAAAGATCCCCTTTGGGGGGAAGAAAAGGGAGTTTGGTTGTGCTTTTCTGTTGATTGTATATATTTGTAAATGTTGTGAATTTTGTATATTTGTACATATTCATTGCATTTCATCATAGATTGTAGATCTGCTTGTAAATATAGCTTTCATTCACTTCCAGACTGAGCTAGCCTGGTTATTGTTGGTGTGGGGGGAATTTCAGCTCACACTGACACATTTTTATTTTTGGCGCTCCAACGCGAGGCAATTGCTTGTATTGCTTGCTTTATTTCTGCTCACATTAGGAAGCAAAATGAAGCTGTTTTGGATTCTGAGTAGTTTTATTTCCTCTGTTATCAATGTGATTATCTGCAGATGGGCCATTTCCTGCATGATAGACAAGACTGTGAGATATGTGGCATATAAGTCGTTTCTTTGGGTTAAGAACAAATTGCTAAATGTGGATGATTTCTGTTATGGTCTTATTGGGCTAAGAAGATATGGTAACTCAACTATGAATCTGCTAGCAGACACATTTGAGTTTGTTACTCCTCTTACATCTACAGAGGGTCTTTGGAAGCAATGGTACCCCAGATATCTTATGCTAACCTTGAATTTGGTGTTTCTTGGAATAAGCATATGGATACTGGTATCACTGTATCGAGAAATACATAAGGAAACACCTAAGGCTACTTGCTCTTGTAGCCTGCATAGACGTAAAAGGAAACATAGAAAAGCTCAGAGAGGTTCGGATTCTGATTACAGTGTCCAGGAGATCACAGTTAAATGCGGGGAAGTAAAGGTTTGTGAGAAAGCTGCCGATAGCCTTGACTCAGAGCCAGCAGCAGCAGCTGCAGGGCCTGTGCCACCAGCTCTGGGAAGTGTGACAGAATCTGAGATAACAGCCATGACTACTCAGGCAGGCACCATTAACGAGGCACAGGCAGACACATATGCGCAGGCAGGTGCCATTAAGGAGGCACAATCTCCTACTCCTCCCTCTGCTGTTGAGATGGACGCAACAGCAGCTGCAGGGTCTCAAAGCGTACCTGCTGACTCTGTACAGGATCCTTCCGTTCCTGCTGATTCTGCACAGAATCCCTCTGCACCTGTGGACCCTGCACAGAATTCCTCTGCACCTGATAACTCTACTGAGAACGTGACAGCTAACCCAGCAAATTTGGTTGCCACTGTCACAAGAAAGCACAAAGGAGATACAGGAGAAGGTGCACATTCTGCAGGAGATGGTGCAGAAGGTGAAGAATGATGTGAGGGTCCTTCTCCTCAGGGTCCCTCTGTTAAGAAAGATCTTTCTGGTGAGGAAGAGAAGGTTAGCCTTAAAACTCTGGCAGATCTCTTGAGACCACACATGGATGATGGAGATATAGGTCAGGATGTAGACCCTGGTAAATTAACAACTGCTGGAAGTGCCTCTGAACTCAAGGAAATTGCACGGAGGATTACAGTAGGAGTATGGGGACAGTGACCTCAGGAAGATGATGATGAGGAGGAGGAGGATAACATACAGTCAGCTAATGCACCCAGACAGGAAATTGGACATCTGAGGAAGGATTACATCAGAGGAGATAATGAGCCAGTCCTGTCTTGGCTAGCCAGGTATTTTGATATGGGAGCTCCAGCCTTGGTGGTAGGCTACAAGTCGGCCTCCCAGTTGGGGATGGTCTCAAAAGATACAGGCATAGACAGGAACCTAGGCAAGTGCATTGGTAAAGCTTCTCTGTGGGCACGCCTCCTACTGGCAGTCTCGCTGAGGTACCCCAGCAGATATGATTTACCATGGAACCCTAAGCCTTGGACCACAATAGATAAGGGAATCAAGCATCTGAGAGAGTTTGCTGTGAGAGAAATAATGTATGGAGATCATAAGACTCTGAATCCTGATGAAATTCCTGTGGGAACAGGCCTTGCCAAAAAGCTCATTAAGCTTGCTTCTCATAATTCTGCTGACATTCTGGCAAGCAGAATTGTGGCAAGAAATTATGGTGGCCATTTCACTGACCAAATGAGGCAATTGGAGGATAGTCTTCGCACGTATTTCTTCGGTTTCAGCCACTGAAACTCTGTAGAGATAAAAAATTGCATGAAAGAGCTGAAGGAGGAACTTAAAACCTCCATATCCAACTTGATGAAGGGGGATGATGCTGATTCCTCTTCCTCCGTGTGCATACAAGTTTCAGCTGTCAGGAACAGATGTCCTCCAAGAAGGCCATTCCAGAATAGGTCAAACCAAAACAGACAGCAGAGGCAATCACATGGCAGTATCTGGATAACTCTGCGTGATCAGTTTGGTGAGAACATGAACAGATGGGATGGTCAACCAACTTCTGATCTTTTCAGGAGGTTATGGGAGCTGCAGAGGGGCAGATCCCGAGGTAACAATACCAGAAGGGTAGCTGTCGCTTCCTCAGTTTCCCAGAACAACTCCAATAGCTCCAGCAGTGATTCTAATTTTGGTGCTTGACATTGTGCCAGCTGTACATGTGGAGGTAATCCCCACAATCAGACGTGCCCTGCCTTCTGCCAGGGGCAGGTAAGGGATAATGGAGATTACAGAATTTATTGGGATGTGTACATCCAGTGGCCTGGCACTTCAAAATTTCAGAAGTACAGGGCCTTGGTTGACACAGCAGCTCAGTGCACCATAATACCATCAAATTATCAAGAGGGAGAATCTATAACTATTCAGGGAGTCACTGGTGGATCTCAAAAGTTATTTAAAATAGAGGTTGATATAAACTTAACTAGGAAACAGTGGAAGAAACATACTATTGTAACAGGACCTAATGCACCTTGTATTTTGGGAATTGATTTTCTGAGAGAAGGGCATTTCAAAGACCCTAAGGGTTACAAATGGGCTTTTGGAATAGCAACTGTAGAAATTGATGGAGAAAAATTGAAGTTGTCCATTAGACCTGAGCTTTCAGATGAATCTGCAGTTGTGGGACAACATGAGATAGAGGATGTAAAGCTGCCGGTTGCTTCTCAAACCATGCACCACACACAATACAGAACCAACCGTGACTCTTTGGTGCCCATTCAAAACTTGATTCGTCAGTTGGAGAGTCAGAAGGTCATCAGCAAAACTCATTCACCTTTCAACAGTCCAATCTGGCCTGTGCGAAAGCAGAATGGAGAGTGGCGTCTGACAGTTGATTTCCATGCCTTGAATGAAGTAACTCCACCCATGAGTGCAGCTGTACCAGACATGATGGAATGCCAGAGAGAAGTGAGTCAGACAACAGAACTCATTTCAAGCACAATCTTGTGAAGAACTGGGCCAAAGAGCACGGCATTGAGTGGATATTCCACATTCCCTACTATGAACCAGCTGCAGGGAAGATCGAACGCTAGAATGGTTTGCTGAAAACCACTCTCAAAGCCATAGGGGGTGGATCTCTGAAAAACTGGGAGAAACATTTAGCACAAGCAACCTGGTTGGTGAATAGTAGAGGTTCAGTGAATCGAGCTGGACCTGCCCAATCACATTTGTTGCAGAAGGAGGAAGGTGATAGAGTTCCTGTTATCAGAGAAAAGAATCTGTTAGGCAAAACTGTTTGGGCATTTTCTCCTTCAGGAGAGGCCAAACCTGTCCAAGGGGTGGTTTCTGCTGAAGGTCCTGGTCACACCTATTGGGTGATGCATAAAATGGTGAAATTCAGTGTATTGCACAAAGAAATCTAACTTTGGCTGAGAGAGATTAAATTCAGAGTGTTGTACAGATATGACATCGCACCCAAGAGGAGAATCCAGGAGATCTACTGTGCACAAACCCTATGAACCCTGAGAGCCCAGAGTCACCTGAGAGTCCCTGTTCCTTTGTTTGCTCCATCTGTGAGGAAACAAGCTGTTTGCTGTTTTTCCTGTGATTTGACTCTTTTGAATCATCTACATCTGAGATAACCGGAATGGACTATGGTCTTTATTTACCTAGTGTTGTAGATATTATTTTAGATTAGATAAATGATAGTAGCAGCCAATGGAATTGTTTAGAAGGGGTGGACTGTGATGGTTTGAAACTGTCTTTTTAATTTTTCCTTGCAAAGTTCAGAACAGAGAAAGTGAAAGAATGTAAATAAGTCACTATTGGGTGTAAGAAAGCAAAATAAGGATTGTTCTAAACACTTCCATTGGATAGATAGAAATGTTTAAGAACTACTACTCAAAACAAAGTAGGCACAGTTGGGGCAACTTGCTGGGCTGTCTGGTTGCTGTTTCTTCTTCTTTTCTGGCTGAAGATAACACACGGACCTTGGCGAGCTAAGTTAACATCCTCTTTGCTTTTACCTAACTCTGCTTTGTGCCAGGGGGGCTCTGGGGAGGTGGCCCTTGGGAGAGAGGCCCCTTGGGAAAGATCCCCTTTGGGGGAAAGAAATGGGAGTTTGGTTGTGCTTTTCTGTTGATTGTATATATTTGTAAATGTTGTGAATTTTGTATATTTGTACATATTCATTGCATTTCATCGTAGATTGTAGATCTGCTTGTAAATACATCTTTCATTCGCTTCCAGACTGAGCTAGACTGGTTATTGTTGGTGAGGGGGGAATTTCAGCTCACACTGGCACAAGGAATGATATTTTTAAGTGATGCATCTTCTTTAGTGATTTCAAAAGAGAATAGCCTTGATATAGTTATTAGTACATTTCAACCTTCTGTATCCTGGATTTTATACTTTTTTATCCCCTTGTATTCTACTTTTTATTAGAACTAGAACCTTTCATAACACAGTATTTCTTATGTAAAGAAAAAATCTTTTTTGCAACATTAACTCTTATTGCAGATACTATTTTAACTTGCTAATTAACTCATAATTCGGATTTCTACGGCACAGAACAGCTACAGATGACTACTATCTGAGACCTCTGTGCAAGTGCAACCGTAAGGAAGACACTGAGAATAACATAATACTTAGCTGTCACTCCAAGGGACCTGAAAATCCTCGTTATTTCACTTAAACCCAAAGTCTGCTATAGACCACCCAACCATGACAAGAAGGTTGATGAAGTGTTTTAGAGGTGTCTGGGGAACCTTGGTCTTGTATGGGACTTCAACTTACCAGGCATCTGCTGGAAATACAATATAGCAGATGGAAAGCAGTCCCAGAAGTTCTTGGAGTGTGTAGAAGATAACTTTCTAATAATTGTTGAATAAGTCAAAGAGGGATAGCTTTCTACTAGACCTGCTGCTTGTAAACAGGGAAAGACTAGTAGGAGATGTAAAGATTGGTGGACATCTTGGACAAAGTGATTAGAAGTCGTTGGAGTTTTCAATTCTTAGTGAAGTTAGGAGGGGAGCCAATAGAACTACATTCTTGGATTTCTGGAGGGCAGACTTTGACTTGCTTAGGAGACTGATAGATGTCATCCCCTGGGATGTAGTCCTGAAGGACAATGGAGTCCAAGAAGGCTTGACATTCCTCAAGAGAGAAATCTTCAAGGCACAGGAAGAAACTGTCCTCATGCATCGAAAAACAAGCCAGTGGGGCAGAAGACCAGCCTGGCTGAGCAGAGAGCTTTGGGTAGAACTCAGAAAGAAAACAAAAGTCTACTGTCTGCAGAAGATTTGGGAGGTGACTCAGGAAGAGTCTTGCAAGGTTATGTAGGGAGAAAATTAGAAAGGCTAAAGTTCAACTAGAACTCAATCTGGTCAATCTCATTAAAGATAATAAAACATCCATTTATAAGTATGATAACAGTAAAACAAGAGCTAGAGAGAATTTTTACCTACTACTGGATGTAAGATGGACCAAAGACAAGGAAAAGGCTGAGCTGCTGACCAGCTACTTTGCCATAATATTTGTCAGTGACACCAGTTGCTTCATGACAGTTGAGACCCTGGAACTGGAGGTCACTTACCATTATTTTCCAACAGGGAGGCTCAGGGACAGCCTTGGCTGCAGTGACCATGGAGTGGTTGAATTTAAGATCCTCAGGGTAACTAGGAGAATGTATTCTAAGCTTAGGACCCTAGAATTCAGGTGTGCAGACTTTGATCAATTCAGGGACCTGCTGGTCAAAGTACTATGGGACGAAGTCCTACAGGGAAGAGGGGGCCAGGACAGCTGGTCAGTATTCAAGGATCACCTCCTCTGTGTCCAGAATCAACAAAGAGGAAAGCAGGAAAGAATGCTAGGAGGCCTGCCTGGATGAGCAAGGAGCTGCTGGACACACTATCACTTAAAAGGAAATCTACAAGGAGTGCAAGGAAAGGACAGCTAGAATGGGGCGTATATAAGGAAGCTGCCCGAGCAGCAAGAGACCTGGTTAGGAAAGCCATGAGTGTCAAGTGTAGGGGGCCAGGCTCTTTTCAGTGGTACACAGTGATAAGACAAGGAACAATGGTTTGAAACTAGAATATGGAAGATTTCACCTCAACATGAGGAGAAACTTCTTTACAGTGACGGTGACGGAACACAGGAACTGGCTGCCCAGCGGGGTTGTGGAGTCTCCTTCTTTGGAGACTTTCAAAACCCACCTGGATGCATTCCTGTGCAGACTACCCTAAGTGATCCTGCTTTGGCAGAGGGGTTGGACTTGATGATCTCTTGAGGTCCCTTCCAACCTCTGATATACTGTGATACTGTGAAAGCCAAGGCACAGTTTGAATTGCATCTAGCCAGGGAGGTTAAAGGGAACACTAAGAATTTCTCCAGGTATCTTAATGGTAAAAAGAAGACTAGGGAAGGTGTGGGTCCCCTCAGAAAGAAAACAAGTGAAATGGTCACAAGTGACATGGAGAAAGCTGAGGTTCTCAATGAATTCTTTACCTCAGTCTTCACTGCAAGGGACTCCAGCCACACTCCTGGAATAGTCATGGAAGCTAATGGCAAGAACCAGAAGGAAGAACTGCCCATCATAAGTGAAGATTAGGGTCGTGATCACCTGAAGAACCTGAAAGTGTTCAAGTCCATGGGACCCTTAATGGGATACACCCACGGGTACTGAGAGAACTGAAAGATAAGGTTGCTAAATCCCTCTCTAGTATATTCCAAAAGTCATGACAGTCTGGGGAAGTCCCCACTGACTGGAAAAGGAGAAACATAACTCCCATCATCAAAAAGGGTAAGAAGGAAGGACAGGATAGTCGGTCTCACCTCTGTGCCTGGTAAGATCATGGAGCAGATCCTCCTGAAGGAACTATCGAGACAGAAGAATAGTGAAGAGGTGATTTGGTAGAGTCAGCATGGGTTTACCAAGGGCAAATCCTGCCTGACAAACCTGGTGGCCTTCTATGACAAGGTCACAACATTAATAGATGAGGGGCGAGCAACTGAGCAAAACCTTTGACACTGTCCCACACCATATCCTGGTCTCCAAACTGGTGAAACATGAGTTTGATGGGTGGACCATGAGATGGATAAAGAATTGGCTTGATGGCTGCACCCAAAGAGTGGCTGTCAATGGCTCCGTGTCGCAGTGGAGGCCAGTGACAAGTGGAGTCCTTCAGGGTTCAGTCCTGGGACTGGTCTTGTTCAACATCTTTTTTGGCAACATGGACAATGGCATTGAGTGCACCTTCAGCAAGTTTGCCAATGACACCAAGCTGTGTGGTGTGGCTGACACACTGGAGGGAAAGGGTGACATCCAGAGGGACCTTGACAGGCTGGAGAGGTGGGCACAAGCCAACCTCATGAGGTTCAACAAGACCGGCTGGATGGTAGGACATGTTTACAATGAGATCTGGACAGGTAAGACTGATGGGCCAAGGCTAATTGTCTGAAATTTAACAAGGCTAAGTGTCAGGTGCTTCACCTGAGTCACAACAAGCTCAATGTAAACTATAAATATAAATATGTGGTTGGAAAGCTGCAGCTTGGAGAGGGACCTAGGGGTGTGTGATGTTAAGGAATTACGCTTAACTAAAAAATGATATGGCATAGTATTAATAAAAATAGTATTAACAAAAATACTAGTAACCCTTTATTAATATGAACATTGCCAAAACTCGTTAAATAGGATCATTGTATAGTTGGAATATATATTTACAATGGGAATATACAGTCTTTGGGTAAAATACAACAATTCTATGCAAACTGGGATGAAATAGAAGGAAATGGAAAGAGAAGGTCCCCAGAAGCGAAATTGCGCTCACCCATGGTGTGTGTGGGGAGACTCAGTAAGAACCCTTAAGCCAAAAAGGGCACTAAATTAATTACTCACAGCTGGTTGTACTCACACAGGGAATATTCCTACTGCTGCTGGGTTAGCTATGAAGCTTTGGGACGCTTTAGTACGGCGCTGGCATGGCAGACTGCTGGCAAGAAGGGTGCCACATTGTCCCAGGCTGATCTGGCTTCAGCGGATGGCAGGCAGTTAACAAAGTTTCTCGTGAAGGACACTTGCTTGGTTCCTTGGTAAACTGAGGCACGGCATGATTCAAGTGGCAAGGGAAAGCAGGCTAGGATGATCCAGCTTCTAGGATCATGGCTTCTCTGTCTTGGTGTGTATGGACTCATGGCTATATCCCAGGCTCTGGACCAGGTGCTCAAGGCAGGGTAGGGCAACTCGAGGCAGCTTGTACAAGACGGGTCCAAGAAGACTAGAAAGCAAGGCTTAAAAGCAAGGCTTTAAACAAGGCTCAAGCAAAGCTTGAAGCAAGGCAAGGTGACTACGAGTCAGCCTGTACATATACAACTTGCCTGAGATTGATTGGGCCAATGGGGCAACTGAAGCTAATGTGTAGCTGCCCAATGGAAAGGCGTTCTGTCAGGCTATAACCATAAAACAAAGGCCTTGTTTCTGGGGGAGCAGTGGTCAGCACATGTGCTCTTATCCCAGGTAAACAACTTGTTTACCAGACATTCAGGGGTCCTGTCCCCTTTGTTCTTTCTCCTGCATTGCCCTTGCTTTCTCCAGGAAGGAGGGGAGAGATGGGGACTACGTCTAGACATCTTAAGGCCTGTCTGGGTTTGTACTGGGCCATATCATGGCCCTATCATGACAGGGTATTGGTTGATAGTCAACTGAATATGAGTCAACAGTGTGCTCAGGAGGCCAAGAAGGCCACTGGCATCCTGGCTTGTATCAGAAACACTGGGACCAGCAGGAACAGGAGGTGATGATCCCCCTGTACTCAGCACTAGTGAGGCCATACCTCAAATATTCTGTTCAGTTCTGGGTCCCTCATTACAGATCATTGAGGTCCTGGAACATGCCCAGAGAAAGGCAATGAGGCTTGTGAAGGGTCTGGAGCATACAGCATACAGTATCTGAGTGAGCTAGGGTTTTTCAGTCAGGAAAAAAGGAAGCTGAAGGGAGACCTTCACACTCTCTACAACTACCTGACAGGAGGTTGAAGCATGGAGGAGGCCAGCATCTTTTCCTTGATGATAAGCAACAGGAATAAAGGAAATTGTTTCAAGCTACACCAGAGGAAATTTAGGCTGGATATTAGGAAATATTTCTTCACTGAAAGTATTATCAAACATTGGAACGGAGGTGTGTGGACCTGGCACTTAGGGACATAGTTTAATGTTGACCATTCAATGATGTGTCAAGGGTTGGACTGGATGATCATTGAGACCTCTTTCAACCAGATGTATTCTGTGATTCTGTGGCTGACCAATTACAAAAATGCAAAACTGTGTGTCCCCTTACAAATCATTCTGCTTAAAAAAAGCACTTGAGAGATTGTCCAAAGAGGAAGAAAATGATTCAATAATGAATAAAAACTCATTCTTCAGAGCAAGAGTACACTGATAATTTACTAGTCAGGCTCAATCTGTGTTTTTTTGTCCTCAGAGATTCCTACTGTTAGAAAGATTAATAATGAGACATCCCTTTGGATCTGCAGGCTGAGTAACATTCAGCTGTTTAAATAGTTGTATATTAAACATTCCAGAAAGTTTACAATACCTGGGAGCATCATGGCTGGGGTTGATATATCTTTTGGAGCAGTGAGGGAGTGTTGTGTCACACCAGTACTTGACCAGGTTTGCAGACTCCCAGGACAGGACATGATTGGGCCGAGGAAGTCAGACAGCCTCAACACAGAACAGTAACACTTGGAAATGGCTGTGGAATACCCTGTGGCCCAGTGATTGTGAATTTAAGCACTATCACTAGTGATGAGGTCTGATCATATTTGGCAATGCATCCAAACCCCTCCCCTACCCTGTGAAGTCAGGGAAGGGGATGAAGATCAGGAAGTCTGGGAAGAGGGGTAAGGAGGAAGGCACCTTCCCCCTTTCAAGGCTGAGTCAGCTGACACCTGGGCCCCTTCTCCCAGGTCACATGTCAGGGCAGAGCCCCGGGCCAGTACAATAAAGAACCTGATGCTGGTCAGTTTCTTGCCCTTTTTTGGGCATGTGGAACACCATCTGTAGCATTCAGGACATAGTATGTTTGGCCCATGAGCTGATATAAAATGGGTTTGCTAGAGAGCACTGGAGGTTCTTCCTGGGATTTTCTCCCCCCACACGTGGAGACTACACTCTGCAGTCAAGAAGGATTCCTTGAGAAACAGAGACACTGAGAGGATTACACACAACTGGAGCCAGGGCTGTGAGTATATTTGGCACCTGCATGAATCTCTGGGGAACACCTTCTTTGTTAGTTAGGGGCAACATACTGCTCTTGGACTATATCATTTTCCAAATACTGATCTTCAATCATCTGTACCCAATCCTGTAATCTGGAGATACGGTGCAACTGAGCAATGAACCTGTAAATAATAATTTATACATTTGCATATAAGTTATGTCGGTGGCGGGATTCCTAAATTAATAAAATAGATTATATTTTGTCTATTTCCTGCCTGCACCCCTTTATCCATAACAGCATGCAGCAGTAATTCTTAATCCTTCTTTCAGTGCTAGATATTTCTTTTAGGTTTGAGGTGTTGCTGGGGAAGTTTGGTACTTCAGTGGGGCGGGTCAAACACACAGCAGCAGTTAGCATAACATGGTGTTTTGAGGCCCTTCCCCAAAGGTCTGGGGATAGAGCTGCTGTGGAGTTTGTGAAACAATGGCCTCAGCACACTAAAAAGCATGCATTGCAGCACCAAATTACCTCAGTATAGAACCAGACAGAACTGGAAAAGAGTTTGGCATTTTTTGGAGAGTGACTTTCAGAATGGGAAAAGCCAGAAGCATATGACTTCCCACAAATTTGAATCAAGTACCTTGCCCTAATGACTGGGAAGGAAAAAAAAAGAGATTTATGAGAGCCGTCTGAGTTCAAAACTTGTACCTTCACAAAGCAGAAAATTAGTGTAAGTTACTCAAGGTATGCTCTACCTGGGAATGGAGGCCCAATGTACTGACCTATCCTAATGGTATCTTGGGATGTTGAAGGGCTCAAGCAAAACTCATCTGTCAAGACAACAGGGTCTGAAATGTGAGTCATGTGAATTACCATTGTTTGAGGAGAACTATACAATGCAAAAATCACTGCAAATATTAAAAAAGAAAAAAAAAAGAGCAGTCCATGTAAGCAGACCATCTTACACCCATGGAAAATGTTTGACTTCATGAATTTGTCTAGTAGATCCTGTCATTGATTTCTGTGACAAAGATTAGGGATCCCTTCTAGGTAATCAGTGATAGGCTCAAAACAGGGGTCATTAAACAGCAAGAGTTATCCCAACTGCCTTCTTCCTTCCCTAGTTTTCAAAAAGCTTGGTGACCACATCAGTGAAATTTATATATTATTGTATATATTTATATTATTTATATTATTATATTATTGCATTATTTGAAGGAATGCTTGCTCTACATTAACATTCAGACTCACAAGATGGTACCTGAGATGACTTTCTTACATCAAAGGAAGCAAGACCATTATAGTGTGATTGTCTCTGGGATATTTTTTGCTTCTGGAAAATAAATGGAATGTCACCAGGATTCCAGTAGTAACACAAGTTGCATTTTACTTCTTCTGCTTAATCTGGTAGAGTCCATGTAGTGTTCAGATTTTCTATTCTTGTCATCAGCACAATTCAAGGTTAATGTAATCATGTAGCAAAAAGTCAAGAATAAAGAATGTGTGATATGTCTGGGTAGCATTTGTCAGAAAAATTCTAATCCAGCCCCATGAGAAGAGGAAAACTTTGCAAGCTGAGTGGGTATTGATAGAAGTGTCAGAGTAGACCGTGAATACAAAGAAGAAATCTCTGGAAAAGATACCTTGGTGGGATAATTGTTTTAGGATGGGATGAACAAAAGCAGCAGTTTATTCTTGTCTTACACACATGGCACAACATACAGAACCAGCACAAATAACTTACAAAATCTCATACACCATGCTTCCTCTCGAATAGCTTCTATTAAGTTACAACACCATAACGAATCAGGTATTTAGTTACAACAGATCTCCAGACATGAATAGTCTCCCATTCAAGGAAATATTATTTTCGTAAGCTACTTAGACAAACATCAGTTTTTTACATGTTTAATACAGTACAGTATCCTTAACAAAGTTCAAGATATTCACAATGAGAGTTGAATGCTTTATAAAACAGTAGAATTTGTCATCTCAGTACAGGTCTACGTTTGCTCCTGCCTTGTCTGGTTTATTGATGTGTCACAAATTGTCTTTACTCAACTTTCCAAGCTAAAGATTACTTAAAATGAGAACCAAAATTTCATTTACAGGGTTTTGGGGTTTTTTTTTAGATTAATAAATATGTCTTTCTTTCCCTTTTCCTTTCCCATTCTTACACCCTACCCCCACCAACAATTACCATTTATTTGGTAGAAATAGTAACCCTCAAGCTGTGATTGAAATTTGGAAAGAAAATTGGTGATGCCTTATTGGAAGTAAAATGAAAGATAGTCTTAGTCCATCATTAGTTCAAAAAGCTGAGTATTTTTTCTCCTAATGTCAGAATATGTGTCCGTTTGAGATGGATGACTCCTGTCATCTGTTTTTTAGAGATAACGTGCTACTTACAGGCCAATGCACAAATCTTCTGTTTGTTTTTAATTACAAGCTATCCCACTTTTTTTCATGTAATCACTTTCAGTATTATTTTTCTTTTCCCCTTCCTAAAAATGGTAATAGCTCTGGTTGTGTGGTACTGAATTAAACTCTTCTGGTCTCCATTGGATCAAATATATATCCCCTATCCATGGTCCCATTGACATCACTGGGTTGACTCGCAAGAAGAGTTTTGCTCTGTGATTGCATTTCAAACCACATTGAAGCCTGTGGACTTTTTACTTTTGATCAGTGGCTTTGGATTAGCTCTGCTTGAATGTGGCTGGCAAATTCTAGCCCTTAAGCAGTTAATCAGTTTTCTAAACAAATAAGCAAAAAAGTTTCCTTTCTTTTATACATACAATAGGTAGGTATTTTTTTACATTAAGCATTATCATAAAAAGCGTGTTTATGTTATTTTGAAAATGTATTTTTACAGAAATTTATAAACACATATCAAACACATTCTCAAAAACTGGAGAAAATACCAACACAAAACCTGGAAGAGTCTCAGTGGAATTCTTCCAGTACTATTTGTCTACTTGCATATTTCATGTTTCAGTGTCCTTTGCTGCAAACATAATTTGGCTATATGAGAACAAGTAAAATTGACAAGAAATCTCCAATAGTTTTAAATAGGACATGGATCTGTTGTTTAATGAAGTAATTTGACATCTAATGTATGGGTTTTAACATGGCATGCCCATTCTGTTACCTTTTCTCATGTTGCTCAATACTTCAGTTCCCAGTCTCATTGATTTCAGTGGGAATACATGTGACAGTGATGTATGCAAAAATATTGAAAAGAGTTTCCCACTTTTTAAATCCTTATGTCAACTGACAACATCCATATTCCTCTTTATGCATAATGCAATTGAAAATACTGCAGGATTAATATTTGCAAGCAATACTCTAAAGGAAATCAGTGTACAAACTTTAGGAAATAATCTGCTTACAGTTCTGCTGTAGTTCTAACAGCCTAAAAGTCTGTCTTACTTGACAAAGGCTAAATTTCACAGATCTAAATACTTTATTTTTATGGTTGTTTATGTTAAACTAGATATTCCTCCAGCCTGGAACAATTTAAGTTTAAACATATTTCTGTCACACTAACATGAAATTAGGATGTTATTTTCCCTTGCCACCACAAAAGTTCAGTATAGCCAGTAATGGACATTAGTGCATATAATCTTAGTGAAATGCACTTTTGAAATAGTTTGTCTAACATCATCCTGGATAAATTGTAGTGTGACCATGGTTTCCTATCTTACAAAAGTTTAAAAATACATTGAACTTTTTATGTTAGGAGTAGTCTGACTGACTGTAATGACATTAGTCACAGTCCAGGAGATTAAACTGAAGAAAAGGTTTTTGTTCGTCTCAGTATTTCATTTCTTCTTCAATGAAACAAAAGAAAAAACAACTTTTAAGTATTCTTGAAAGGCTTAAAATATAATTGGTAAAAGGTCATTGACTGTAATATCTTGCAGGTTACTTCATTTAAACAGAAATGTTTTCCCATGGCTTGAAATACTTAAGGTGTAATCCTTGCTAGAGGGGAAAAATGCAAGATGTATCTAATCCCAAATTCTAGCTATATAACATATATAGTCACCTGTAGAGGAGCCCTTTTAACAAAACAGTATGTGTTAACTTGATCAAGAATTTGTTAAAAGTGTCTATTTCAGACATTGTAACAAAACATAGAAGAGTAAAATGCAGTAGGTTGGAAAGGACCTCCAACCCTTGCCCTGCAGTAAGCAGGGACATCCCCAACAAGAATCCAAGTGTAAGTAATTATACAGTATTTTCACACAAAAAACAACTAGTTGCACGTGATGTGATATGTAAAGCAAATTGCTGAAACCTCTTCAGTCTTTGGGATGATCAAAGTATAAGTAAGCAAAACATACTGATTATCATTGAATTTTCACAAAAGAAGGTTTTTGATGGAGGAGCAGAGGGAATTCCCTTTTACTCATCATCCTTCCTGATGGCTTTTACAGACTCACCCCCTTCTCCTGTAAGCCACAGGAGGCTTTTCTTTTTTTTAATTTAGATAGAGTAATATATTTTAATGAGGTTATCTTTTTCTGTATAACAGTACTAATAAGTTTCCAGTGATTTTTTCATAAAACATATTCCATTCTTATTGAAATTCATAGTGCTTCAGAAGTTTCAGACTATTTAAACTCCAGAAGAATATGAATCTGATCCAATTATTTTAAAGATTTTTTGTTATTGTTTACTGTGAAAATTTAGTTACCTTCTGTTCTGATAATTCAATCTGATTTTTATTTCCCCACCCACCCAAAAAAGTCTTGTAGTTAAAAGCTTTTGATTATGCACAGCAAAGAAAGAAAACTGCTCCTTGCTTATGGAAATATATATAGTTTTTCAAGTTTTAATCCCTCTGCTAACCATCACACAACATATGCCATTTGGCAATTTGTCTCCTGGGGTATTCACAAATTTCTTTCCAGTGCTCTCCACCTGTTCCTTCTGCTGAAGATCCTAAGGTTAACTGGCCAATGACCTCATTCCTTGACCCTCTATCTGAATCTAAGACCAAAAATTCAATGCTGATATCATCAAGGTTCTCACAAGGAATGTCAAAGACAAACAGTTCATTGAACACTGCATTGGGAGAGCATTTCTTCACATGGGTTTTCTTTTTAGAAATTCTCTTCTTAGCATGGTACAGGTTCACTTTGACATAAGGGTCTGCAATGAAAGGAAAGAGCACAGATCATCTACTGAATAGTGTTGCTTAGAAATTCCTTGATCTAGTTAATGGTAAATTTTATAACTTGGTAATCTAATTACATCACAAAAAGGAGATGATTCAAATTATTAAAAATAATTCATTCATTAAAATTTTGTGTTACATCTGAATTGGTGTCTTTAAGCTCTCTTTATAGTTAACAAAGATGTAACGAGAATAGTGAGCGAAGTTTAGGATGTGATTCATCCAATCAAATACGGATGCCTTCTTCATGAGACAATTAACCCCAATAACATCTCTACTACTCTGCTACATGCAGAGTTGCTCTGAAAGTTCACAATGTTCTAGTGGACTCTGACAGTATCATTTCATATTTACAGGTAAAAGATATCTGCTTTTCTCATGTTCTACCAGCAGAAAATAACTATCGGTGTCATTCAGGTTTATGCAAACAAAAGCCTCAGATTGGAGATAATAAGCTCATGCTGATAGCATGGATGAATGGATGAGAATAACTTCTGTTGTGGTTCTACCAATGCCACTTAGTTTTATTAAATTGTTCCCACCGATTTTTATTAAAAAAAATCAAGACTAAACTTTAACACTAAATGTAAAGATACATTTGTTGTTAAGATATATGTTTGACTTTACATCTGTGCTGTATTACTGTTGAAGAAGGGAAAGAAAAGTGGCTGTATTTTGAACTGTCAACCAACTTTCAATGTTTACGTTCCTCATAATTATTAAACTGTTTCAAGATTCCTTTGCTATTGTCTTCAATAATTACTTTATTTCTTCCTTTACAGCAATTCTAGAGAATGTTTTAAAAATCATCCCTTTAAAGTAACTTGGCATTTATTTTTTTTAGAAAATGTGGGCCTCTTGCCCATTTCTCATAGTGCAAAGATGCAGGACAAAATCTTTTCTACTGAATCCAGTCAAATAAATCTAAGCAAAAGATCTTCTAATGAACATCAAGAATAGTTGTCCACTTTTTCTTGAAAAAAAGTAACATTATACTGAACTTTATTTAGAAATGTATGCTAAAGTTATCAGACTTAAATGGTTGGATGATGAAAACATTTTTATTTCCTTAACCTGGCAACAGTTTAACAGGTGTAAGGTATGATAGCACACATCTTCACTTTAGTTTTATCAATATAATTTTAAACACTCTAAAGCATTTTTAAAATAGGATTTAATGGAATTCAAATATTCATTTGCTTTGGAATGATACATAAGCATTAAAAATATCAAAATTGATCTCTGCCAGTGCATTCACATTGTTCTCTTCTGTTTAAGATATTTTCTGACTCTTATCTCAGGCCAGCTACTGGGTAAGACTACAATACTTATCTTGATATTATTAGATCTGTTAGGAGACCTCAACATCAGTGATCAAGGAAAACAAGGAGGTTGTGGAACGGAGTAACTTCTGAGTAACAATTTTCCATCTTCCTAAGGAGTCTGAGTTATACAACTGCTTAGCTTAGCACATAGAAATACCATTTCACCCTCCTAATTTTCCAAGATTTATGTTGGGCTCACAAGTCACAGAGGAAATAAGGACTGTTGTAGACTGCAGTATGTTACTGGTCCCAAAACTACGTTGAACCTGTCCTAGATGACGAACAGCAAATAACAAAGAACTGTTCAAATGAGCTAGATATCCAAGTGTGGTATGGGTGCCTGTATGTCTTAAAAAATATTTTATTCCTATTATAGGTAACAAGATTGCACTGAAGAAAGTAGAAATAACAAACAAATTTTCTAGTTTACTTATAAAAGTTACAGGTAAATAAATATGTAATTTTGATATGCTAAAGTACTCAGATAGTTGCTGAGAAAAAGAAGTCTTTTTTAAAAAAGTTTTTTTCCCTACCTGCAAGAAACTCATTCAGACTTAGTATGTTGAGATCAGTTTGCTTTCATGTTGTCTTTATTAAATCTCCACTATCTGCTGTGACTTTGGGTGTGATTAACAAAAGTACATACAGTCGCTTATAGTAAAGTGAAATTTTAGGTTCCTTATATAGCCTTTTTTTATGATACGTGAATAAAATTCAGATCAGAAAGGGGATTTCAGTGGAACTTCATCATGTAAATGGGACTAATCTTTAGCTTTCTTGCATTGGACCCAGAACTGATATGAGTAGTAGGAAAACTATAATTTTTGGCTGCAGTAATTATGATTCACTGGTTCAAAAAACTACCTCCTCTTCCCAAGAAATTAAAATTAGAGAGTGTCAGTCCTACACAAACACCAACAGCAGATGTGCTACTGTTTGTACAGTCCTTTGTTGTGTACTGTTCATTTTCTGTGTTTGTCTTATCCTTAGTATATTCTACATATGATGTTATTATGTGTATCTAAGTGGAATTTCAGCACACTCTTCAAAGGAGGCTCCATTGAATTAAAAAATTACACAAGATCAGGAGAAGGGAGTGAAAAAAATGTTTCCTCTTAGTGCACCCTAAATACAACTTATGGTAAAGCATGTGTGTTTTGTTTCAACCTGCTTCCAGCACTGACATAGTTCTTCTTTTCACCTTGCCAAATAAATGTTTGTGCTCAGTGGGCCAATTTCAGCAGATGCAACTGGTTGCTTTTCTTGGTGCTATTACGAAAAAAATCCCATTTGATGATCTCATTCAGTATTAATCTTCTATAAATAAACAGTTTTCTCACAAATAAAAGATCTAAACATCTGCAAAAAAAAACCATCCCATACTTAGGACAGATGGATTCTGTTCAAGACAATCACAAAACTCATTGGTTTCCACTGCTAACAGATGTCCTTTTTTTCCTTTGTTTTATTTTCTTTCTTTTTTTTTAATATGATTGAAAACAAATTTGTAAAATACATACCCTGGAAAATAAAACATTGGCCTAGATATGAAAAAAAATGAATAGACTTCAAATAATAAAGACACCCTTTCTGCTCTTATGGAAATTATTTGCTCTTCAAAATGCCACATTTCAGCACTTTTATGTCTGCTTGGTTTTTATTCTTAGATCACATTTGTTAGTAAAGTCATTACCTGACAATCCTGATACATCAGATTTAGGTAGATGCCTGGCTTTTAAAACAACCACAGTGAGTGTATTTGTTGTAGACTGGTAACAGAGAGAGACCAGTAATTCTCCACGCCCAGATGATTTCTGAGAAAACGAAAGAAAGAGATGAAAAATAAATAAGACTACTTATAAGCAAATATATTGACCAAGCCTTAAACCACAAAGAAGAATATTTATAAAATATCACATCACTGTATGATCTGCAATGGTGAAAAAGAATGTAACTTATGGATCTATGAAGCTTTATGCAACATATAAAATTTCCTTCTACTGTATTGTATAGCTCTTCATATTACTGGTTATTACAATTAAAAAATAAATTGTAAGTGAAAGCATAGGTTGACATGATATTAGCTTCATGGAGAAATTAAATCCTGTGTCCTGAAAGAAAAAAAAAATCAGTGCATAAAAAAAGATCTTTAGCAAAGCAAAACTTTGTAAAGATATATTAAAAAAAAATCAATAGATAAACAAAAAACAACCAACCAAAAAACCCCCAAAACTAAACCACAAAGCAAAGTAAAAAACAAACCAGTAAAATGTTTTTAAACAGGAAGGATTAAAACACTTAGTGAATCTCATCCCTGCCATTTTGTAAGGTTTTGTAATATACATTAAATAAATATGAGATCAAATACTTTCTTTTTTATTATTAGATTTGAATTGCCAGGGCTGGTTTATTTCACCGAAATGAGAGAGTTCAGGAAAACAAACAAACAAATAAAAAAAACCCCAAACAAAACACATTTTATATACCAGTAAACTCAAAAGTTATCAATAAAACATCAGTAGCATAGTTACAGTTGTTTCAATATAGTAAGAGAATTGCAAAATAAGAGTATTAGCTATAGGTATGTTGGCTGGTAGACATTTACTTTATTTGTCGTCAAGCTTTGAAAAAAATAAAATTGAAAGTCAATACACATTCCAGTTCCTCAGCAGAGATTAAGAGATGTGTGTGATGTATGGGCATTTCTATGGTTCAGCTGTGATGGCTGAAAATTATCTTTGTATTCCGAAATAAGGGAACGTTCTAGGAAATAGTTTTATTGTTATAAAGTTTTGCCGTTGACTTTAATAAGTCGTTGGCTTCTCCTTTGTCTTATTTTCCTTAGTAGAACAGCAACATGTGCCACCTGCATTCTTTAAGGATCTGCTGTATAACCATGTAAGTTTAAGTGAAAGATTTACATGGATTTCAATAATGTTTAAGAAAGAATTATTCCAAACATAAAAAAGAAGGGAGGAAAAGGGGAATGATACATAAATCTTTGGATTCTTTCCTTTTAAAGTAATTTAGTGTAGATTGAGGCATGTTTTGCTAATGAGAATTATCCCACTCAAGCTGAATAAGCAAGCAGGGTTTAGGACATTGGCCATTTCTTCTTACATGATCATGATAAAGTTCTTTTATTACATTTGTCTAATTGTTTCCTCATACTTTCATCATGAAAGAAGCTCAGAGACTTGCATAATGAACATGTTCCCTTTTCTTTCCAAGACAGCATCAGCATTACACAAGAATCATAGCTAACACTAACACAACATTTTTAAAGTTTAAATAAAAAAATATGTTACCCTAACATTTCTTTTGATGATCTCTCTTTCCATTAGCAGCCTTCCTTCTGACAGTTCAATTCCTGCGAGGGGAATGAGGACTTCTCCAATGACATCATCTCTGGAAAACCTGTCAAAGCTCAAGATCATAAAGTGAAGTGTCAAGTCTTGGATTTGGCTATAAGGGATCCCATAAAATGTGAAGGTCTCATCAAAAGCCGGATCTAAGGTTTTTCTCAGCACTCTGGTTTTCACTTTGTGCTTTTTCTCAGGCAGGATTGTCATTTTGATGTAGGGATCAGAAGTCATTGACTGTTCATCCATTGCTGGCAAGCCACGTGCTTCTTTGATGTTCACTACAAATGCCTTTTTCTCAAAGTTGTACTCTAAGAAGAAAAAGAGAGTTCCTAGCTTGTCTTGTTTATCCTCAGATGACAGGGAAGTGGAGGACTTTAAACTGTCAGGGGATACTGAATCTTTTTTCCTTTCTGCAAAATGCTTAGGAGACAAATTTTCAAGATCTGTCGAGCTCTGAATTTTAGGGTTTGTTTTTGGAAAATTGCCATTTAAATCTCTCTTCTCCAGGTCAAGATGGAGAGAATTCTTTGGCATCGCTGATTTGTTGTTTTCTTCATTTTTGTCATCTGCTCCAAATTTCTTCTTACTGTTGAGATTCTCAGGATAAATATCAACACCCTTCAGAACATGGACAAACTTATATGGAGGGGTCTTACTAGATTTGGAAGATTTACGTTGGCAGCAAATCCAAGCAAAAAGGGAGATAGAGAAAACAAGGCCAAATGCACTAAAGATCCCAACAACTGCAGGAATTTCATCTGCGAATCAAATAAATAGCAATAAACACATAAGCATCAATTCCTTGGACTCTGTATGATATTTAATAAAGTAATGATTTAGTAACAATTTAGTAAAATAAACTGATATGAGATGGTAATAGCAGCAGGATCGTCAGACTGAAAATGTTTTGCATTACACATATTGCTCGCCACCTGCAGGCACAAATGTATAGTCCCATACTAAGGAATGCTTGTTACCTTAGTATTTTTCCATGCACAGTTTAGGATGAAAACACTCTTCCCATCCTAATAGTGACAACTATTAGTAATTGCTCAACTACCTCATCCCTCTGTATGTAATTTGTGAGTTTATATGTCTGTGAGAAACACCAGCTCTCAGAAGATTTTGACTTTTTACAGGGCTTTGTTTAGATAAAACAGATTCTGAAATAAGCATTACTTACAGATACGTCATCTGCTTTTCACACTCTTTTCTAAAATATTGTATGCACTCAATTAACTCGTTTTTTATGGTCTGATCCTACAATTGCCTGAAGGTATTTCTTGAAAAGACTGATTTTAATTGGAAGGTATAACACTCAACAGATTCAGTGGGAATGTCAATCATTTACAGGAGGAAGTCTATTAAAAATTAGAATAACAATATACCAAGTGTCTTTTCCAGACGGATGTGATGTTGGGCAGTCACATGTAAGTCTAAAGGTGAACAAACTATTAGGTTTATCATTAATTACCACTAAACTTTGTTTTTAAGACACTATGAATAAAATCTATGGTGAATTTCCAGGAAGCCTCACTACTTTTTAGGAGTATATATGAAAACCATTAAAACATAATTCTCTTCTACCTTAATATGAATGCTTTACTTCATCTGAATAAAGAGAAAGCTGAGTACAACTCAATTGTCATGTGGATACATTAGTTATATAGAGAGTATCATTAGCCCTTCAAAGCATGCATCAAAGGGTAAATGAGAACAACTAATTGGAAATCCAATTTTGCCTGTAAGTAATATTACTGAGTTTAAACCTTCTGCAATATAATAATCAGAACTTATTCTTTTTTCCCTGCAGCAGTTGAAAACAAGCAGAATATTAATGGAATTACATTGTTTATGTATAAAGGCAATTTTATAACAGTTCTGGTTCTCTTACAAATGATACGGAGATCGTTCCGGATGAGCAAAGCAAAACTATTCCCCTCTATGTATTACTAAATCATCTTCATTCAGGTACAAGACAGGCAGAAAGATGTGCCACTACTATATCTTTGCTTTTTAGTGGGATGATTTGAAAAAAAAAAAAAAAATCAAAATACTATCAGAGTAAAGTAGGACATAATGTTCCAAAACAGAAAGGGTCAGGCCTGGTTATTAATTTCTTCTGACAATATTCATGTCACTTTGCCTATAAGCTTTATCAGTCTAGATACTTAACTGTAAGAAATTAATAGAATGACTGAACATTATGTGCATAACCAAAGAGAATTTCTCCTAAGACAAGCACATGGATCTGAGTTTCAAGAATTACCTGGGCTGCAGAAATTTGAATAAACATGGTATGAAGGTACAAAGCAAAAAGTAATAGAAAACTAATCAGAATACTTTAATATCTTTTAAGAACGATTTGCACATCTACAATACTTTTTCATGAGAGAACAGCCTTTTTGTAGCAATACATATTACATTATATTTCAATTCTACAACTACTGAAACTAATGTCAGAATTCATTTAATGCTTAAAGTGTTAAGTACCTTTCTTAAATAAGTAATTAGATAAATATGACAATGATAATACAAGTGTGGTCAGGAACATCAAATGGGTGGGGTAGGTAAGAAGATGAAATGGTGACTAAAATGGGCTTGTATTTACAACTAATTATGTGGCAAC
Source organism: Indicator indicator (assembly GCF_027791375.1). NCBI lineage: Eukaryota > Metazoa > Chordata > Aves > Piciformes > Indicatoridae > Indicator > Indicator indicator. Next base: position 13,897,820 of record NC_072053.1, on the reverse strand, counting down.
CAGAATTTCTTACTGTTGTCATAATGTAAATCAGTGGGTTAACATTCAAGGCAGAGTATTCATAGGAAACTTCACCCATTGACTCTGGGAGATGCTATTATTTCAGTTATGTGATATAAATCACTTAACTTGTCAGTGGAATGATTCGTGAATTAAACCACTGCTAATGCAAAGATAATCTAGGTTAGAGTCACCATTTGTTAAGAATAATTTAGAAACATTTCTACTTTCTGCTTTTGTGAGTAAAGCTTCTTACGTTTCTAAGTGCACACAAATGACTTTCTGAAACTTCTGGCATCACAGTTAATCACATTACATCTAGTATGAAGAAATGACAAATGTCAGACAGAAACAAAAAGTTCATTTTTAATATTGTTGTTCTCAATTAACCCAGTCTGATTAAGATTCATCTGTTTAGCTGAAAATACTTTCTTTTTTTTTTGTCTTCTTAGCACTGTCTTTCACAAGACTACCTTTCAATGCAAATAATGGTTGACAAGTCTTTTGTTACACGAAAAAAAAGGCAAAAACAAACACCAAAAAACAAAACAAAACAAAAAAAAAAAAAAACAAAAAAAAAACAAAAAAAAAACAAACAAAAAACCCAAACCAAATAATTATTCCAAAAACAGCTTGAACAAAGGTTTTCTCTGTGGCACAGGATGCATTATAACTCTGAAGCCACACTACTTTTAACCAAGACAGAGAATGCAACCTTAAACCTCTCTCATTCAAAACCACACCCACACAAACCTCTTTTCTTGCCTGTACTTCCCTTGAGGGGAACAGTTAGGAAGGAAGAAAAAGATATAAGGGAAAGAAAACAGATTCACAGAACTCGTGAGAATGAAGAGAACTGCGGGAAATCAGGTTCCTCCCAACAAACTGTGTGCTGGGAGGCGCTGGGTGGCTCAACAGAGGCTGCCTGCGTGCACTTCTTTCAGGGAGGGGAGCAGTCCTCAGCCCCGCGGGTAGGGAGTTGAGGCCCGGACACCCTTACCGAACTGCTGCCGGCTGTCCGCGATCGGAGCCATGTTGTCGGCCACCGCAGTGGTGATGCCCGAGCCGCTGCCGGCAGTGCAGGAACCTCTGTCGGCGGCGCTAAAGGTGTTGTCCGGGGTGCCGAATCCTCCTCCCCGGATGCCAAGCGTCTTGCTTTGAGTTCCCCCGGCTTTCTGCTCTCACAGCTCCAGGGTAAACGCCTTTTCCAACGCAGGCTTGGTTTTGTTTTTTGGTGGTTTTTTTGTTTGTTTGTTTGGGTTTTTTTCCCCTTTTTGTTCTTTAAAGAAGAAAACAAGCAACAGAAAAAAAAAATCAAAGCCCGTAGACACGAGTGGGGAAGGAGGAGGAGGAGGCTAGGGGGGACTGGAGGAGAGGGGGGAGGGGAAGCTTTGGTCCTCTGCTTTGCACAGCGATTTGCAACCCTTTCGTGTTTTGGCTCTTCTGAGTAGCTCTGCTCCGAGACTGAAGACGTAGTTGAAAACCAAATTGACGCAATCCTGACGCTACAGGGCTGAAATCAGCACCTTTCCCACCTCCCATCCCCCCTCCCCAACTACCACACCCTCCCTTTTCTCCCTCCCTCTCTTTTTCTCCTTCTCCCCCTCCCTCTTCTTCCTGGGGATTGAACATGCAGTCATCGATTATTTTAACTGCCCTCCTGCAGGATATGAGCTCCCACCCTCCTTCACTGGACACAGTGACACACCAATGCTTGTGATTCAGTGCATGTCATGTCATACTTAGGTGTTCCTGTTTTGCTGGGGTAGGATTTATTTATTTGCTTATTGATGCAGTGGCTGGACAGACTACAACAATGTGAAGGAAATGTCAACTCACATGGTCCAGATACCTTGGAATCAAATGCAAGACACACATTTTTCCTGTGACTGATATGATACATTTACTGGATTTGAGTAATGAAAACTTATGATGTACCTTCTTCCTGTCCCTTCTCCCTGCTTCTTCCCACCATCCACCCCCACTTAAACATTCAACTCTTGTATTGGAAATCCTCTTAACCTTTCTGTAGGTCTAGAAAAGAATTAAATCTAGTGAGATACTTCTGGATTTTACCAGACTTAGATGTCTGTCTCACAGTTTGGACTAATAACGTGATGAGAAGGGAGGAGAAGGCTGGCAGGCAAAAGAAATATGGGGAACAGGTCAAGGAAGCAGAGTGCCCTGTAACTAAAACCACCAGAGAGTATGGTAGCTGAAGACAAATCCTGGTGCAATAGAGTTGCAAAAGCCAGTACCTGGCACCTAACTTCTAGATTCAGAAGAAATCATAGCAGCCAAGTTCAGATCCCAAATGTGAATTCTGCTGCTTAAATGTGAAGCAGCTGTTCCTGCTCTTCTAAAGAACAAAATGCATATGCAGGCATAGGCTGGCATGACCCTTCCCCATGATGGGCCACCCATATTTGTATATCTTAACCTGCTTTAAGGTGTGTTCTTCCTTCGCAGTCAGATCAGTGAAGCCCCATGGATTTTAGAAAAATTAGACTGGGAAGGCCATGGAATCACAACAAACTAGTGTCAAAACACAGCTGAATGAAGTTCCTGGCTTATCCTGAGACTTAAGAACTTAGTGGTTAATATTGTTTGTGCGTACCTGCCTCTGTTACACTGTTAGCAACTTAGTCTCGGTATGTTCCTTCATAGCTCTTCCAGTAACAGTCATATCTACTACCCAAATCTTAATCAGATTCCATCCCTTTTAATAAAACAGAGAATAGTTTGACACTGCTGTTCCTCCTTAAAAAAAACTACTACAATAAACTCAAGTATTAGAATACTGTAGAAACTGTTATTTAAGACTTAGAATTAAATTTGTTTAAATGAGTTGTTAGACTATTGTAAGCTGCTGTTTTGTCTGGACTTTAAAAACAATGGACTGAGAATCAGTATATGTTATATTTGGTAGCGTATTTATTCTATTTGAGTTGGTATATGGTAATGCTATATATTATGTTGACACTTGAATTATTGTCAATTTTTAAAGCATTTTATTTTAAGTTAATTCAAAGGCATTCTTTTTTGATATATAAAATATATGAAATGCATGGAAATAAAACAGTGATTAATTCAGATTTTCTTCCTTTTAGTTTTGTTAGTGTCCCAAGGGTATTTTAAAAGCTTTCACATGTACGTGTCTTTGCATACTACACAGAGGTAATTTCCTTCAGTATTGACATGGGGGGTTAAATTTATGTGCAAATGCTGATGAAAAATTCTTTTTCTTTTTCCTTTTTTTTCTTTGATCATTTTCAAAATTTTGATACTGCATGCTAGATTTTAGACACTAGTCAACATCTGAATGATGCTGAATGTTATACAAATATCGTAAAGATCCCTCCCTTCCATTTCATATCGTACATGCTTAGCCTTTTTAAAAGAGTATAGAAAATATTTGGTCAGTGAAATAAAAAATAACCATTGTTTTTGCATCACTCCTAAACCTTCTATATTTAATTACATTACTCCACTTCACAGAACAGAGTGCACATCACAGAAAATACTTGAGGAGGTGAAGCATTAAGTTGCTGACACATCTTGAGACAGATGCAGTCTTTCCTCCCTGTGCTGTGAAAGCACCATCTAGTGTATGCCTCAGAACCATCAGCACCAGATAACGAGTTTACGCCCATGCAGACAGTACGTACACAAAGGTACATCACCAGCTGACTAATGCTTCATTAGGCTTCTGTCAAGTGGTCAGAGAGGAAATTCATCATGTGATTTTTGTGCTTTTCTAAATCAACTAAGTGACTGTCTTTCAGTTCAGTCCCACACAACAGTAATGATTCTACATTTTTGTAGTTAAATATTCTTCAAATTTTCCTCTAATCTAATAAAACATCCTGTATACTTCATCAAAACCTCACAGAGTTTGCAACAGATTCTTAAGCAAAAACTTGGACTATGTACTCACTGACCTGTGAGTATTCTCTCAATTTCCAAGTAATAAGATACAATGAACAAAAATATTTTCAACTCAGAGACAGATTGTTAAGATGAGCTGGGTCAGATTTTGACTTCACTGGGTTGAAATGGATTAATCATATGCAAAATATCTCTGTACATGATCTCGCTGACTGTATCACAAGGCCTTCTGTAATCTGAAAACCAGATTACCAGTGCACATGCATGCTCAGAGCATCCTCCTGCTGCTACAAGAAGAGGGAGGGTTGTTGCTAAGCAACAGAATTTATACACTTCCCAAAGCAGATAGTCCTCAGATAACAGTATGGGGCTCAAAAAGGTGGTCCCACACATGCAAAAGAATTATCAGTGTTCTACAGATCTCAAAGCCTGTAATGTGAAGAAAACTTAATTTTTCCCCTTTAGAAGAGAAAAAAATAAAACTTATTCTAAACAAGATTCTCCATGCCCCAAAAGTCAACCAGTATTTAAAAAATAAAACTCAGTGATTTGTATGTATGGGGTGATACTGGTGAAACAGTTCCTTTCCATCTCTACGAAATGTTCCCCTGGAGCATAAAGACAGAGTTTCACATTTTCAAAAATAGCATCTAATTCGGAGTCCTGCAGTTTCCAGGTGCCAAACTACAGACGTTAATTAATGCTGTTCAGTATCTAATGAAAATCAAGCCCTCCAGCCATGCTTACAGTATAAAACCTCAATGAGAACACAGTTATTGGTCCCTGATTTGGGGAAGTGCAGAGCATTCAATGCTTCTTAAAGTCGGACAATTTCAAAGGAATTTACAAACGATTTAGGCAGTTACGCTCTGCTTATTTTCCACTCCAGTTAACATTGCAATTAGACAGCAGAAAGGGCTAACATTCTTTTCTGTCTCATCTCTCAGCCTCTGACACTCCTTAAATGTTTAAAGGCATGTCTTTGCTGCCACAAGCCTGGACTCGATAGCTGAAGACTCAGACTGCTGGCCTTACAGTATTATTGTTCCTAGTTACTTTGTTACTGAATTCAGCTTCACACATTTTAGTGTCCAGTGCTATATGAAATACATAGAATTATAGAATGGTCTGGTTTGGAAGAGATGTCCAAAGGTCATCTAGTCCAACCCCTCTGCAGCAAGTAGGGACATCCTCAAAAAGATCAGGTTGCCCAGAGCCGTGTCGAGCCTCACTTTGAGTATCTGGCTCATGTTCAGTCTACTATCAACCAGCACCACCAGGTCCTTTTCTGCCTGGCTGCTCTCCAGCCACTCTGTCCCCAGCTACTGCATGGGGTTGTTGTGGCCAATGTGCAGAACCCAGCACTTGGACATGTTGAATCCTATTGCTGTTGGACTCTGCCCATCTATCCATCCTGCCAAGGTCCCTCTGCAGAGCCCTCCTACCCTCTAACAGATTGACACCTGCTCCCAACTTGGTGTCATCTCCAAAGTGAGTAATGGTGGACTCTATCTCATCGTCCAGATCATCAATGAAGGATCAAGCCCAACACTGATCCCTGGGCAACACCACTAGTAACTGGCTGCCAAGTGGATTTGGCACCATTCACCACCACTCTCTGGGCTGAGCCCTCCAGCCAGTTCTTAACCAGAGCAGAGTGCTCCTGTCCAAGTCACAGGCTGACAGCTTGGCCAGGAGTTTGCTGTGGGGAACAGTGTCAAAGGCCTTGCTGAAGTCCAGGTAGACTACATCCACAGCCTTCCCCACATCCACCAGTTGGGTCACCTGATCATAAAAGGAGATCAGGTTGGTTAGGCAGGACCTGCCCCTCCTAAATCTGTGTTGGCTAGCCCAGATCCCTTGGGCATCCTGCAGGTGCACTGTGATTGCCCTCAAGATTATCTCCTCCACAATCTTGCCTGGCACTAAGGTCAGGGTGACAGGCCTGTAGTTTCCAGGATCCTCCATCCCACCCTTCTTGTAGATGGGCATCAAATTGGCCAGCTTACCATCATCAGGGACCTCTCCATTGAGCCAGGACTGGTGGTAAATGATGGCCAGTGGCTTGGCAAGCTCATCTGCCAGCTCTCTCATTACCCTAGGATGGATCCCATCTAATCCCATGGACTTGTGAGTATCCAAGTAGCTCAGCAAGTCTCTAACTGCTTCCTCATGGATTTCAAGGAGACTGTACTACTCCCTGACCCCATCGACCAGTTCAGGAGGCCAGTTATCCTGCAGCCCTCCTGTCTTACTGTTGAAAATTGAGGCAAAGAAGGTATTTAGTACCTCTGCCTTTTCCTCATCTTTAGTTACAATATTCCCTTCCATATCCAATAAAGAGTAGAGGTTCTTTTTGCCCCTCTTTTTAGCATTAATATATTTATCAAAATTATTTCTATTGTCTTTCACAGAAGTGGCCAGTCTAAGTTCTAACTGGGCTTTTGAAGGAATTGATTTAGGGACCAGAACCCCAGACACTGTCTTACTGATAGAAGGAGATGCTTTAACCCTGATGGGCAGCAAACCCTGGGAACAGAGTGCAGCTAGAAAGGAAAACACAGACAGGTCAGCTCCCTAAAGGCCACTGTGACCTAAGGGAGTTATGCAGGGACCTGATAACAAGAACAAAGCAAAACTTACCTCTTGCTTGACGTTTGCTTAAGCCTTCTGAGAAATATATGCGCTCATGTGATACTTTCTCTCTGTAGCCAATCATGAATTTACAACTGTAGTATGGACATACCAATGACCAATTACAAGCTGCTTTTTGATATTATGTTAACCTATATAAAGAAAAAGCTTTGTACAATAAATTGACACTTGGCTTGCATCAGGCCTTGTCCCGTCTCTCGCATCGCAGCAGGCTTTTGCCTCTAATTTTTCTCCTACATGATTTAACATCCTTAAACATATCTCGAGCTACCTCACCTTTTTTCCAAAGGTGATATATCCTCTATTTTCCCTTTAATTTCTTCAGAAGATGCTTGCCCATCCAGGCCGGTCACCTCCCCTTTCAGATCATCTTTTGGCACATGGGCACAGCCTGTTCCTGTGCCTTCAAGAGTTCCTGTTTGAAGTATGTCCAACCATCCTGGACCCCTTTGTTCTCAAGGGCTGCTTCCCAAGATACTTTCTGGGTTAGTTGTTTAAATAAGCTAAAGTCTGCCCTCCAGAAGTCCAAAGTAAGGGGTTTGTTGTTGCTTCTTCTTGTTTCCCTGCATCTTGGAAACTCCATTATTTCATGATCATTTCACCCTAGGCAGCCTCCTACCATCACAGCCCCCACCAGCCCTTCTCTATTTGAGAACAGCAGGTCAAGCAGGGCTTTACCCCTGGTAAGCTCACATAACAGCTGTGTCAAGAAGCTGTCTTCCATACACTCTAAGAATCTTCTGGGCTGCCTCCTCTCTGCTATGTTAAGTTCCCAGCAGATATCTGGCAGGTTAAAGTCACCCACAAGAACAAGGACTAGTGATCTTGAGATGACCTCCAGCTGCTTGTAGAATACTTCATCTACCTCTTCATCCTGGTTGGGTGGTCTATAACAGACTCCAACCAGGATGTCAGTTTTGTTATCCTTTCCTCTAATTTTAACCCGTAGGCACTCAATCCTTTGATTCTTAACCTCAAGTTCTGTGGCATCAAGAGATTCCCTAACATGCAGGGCCACCCCTCCACCTCTTCTCCCTCACCCGTCCTGCCTAAAGAGCTTATAACCATCCAGTGCAGTGCTCCAGTCATGTGAATCATCCCACCACGTTTCTGTAGTGGTAACTACATCAGTTTTCCTTCTCTAGTTTGAAACCATTGCTTCTCATCCTCTCACTACAGGCCTTTGTAAACAGTCTTTCTCCATCCTTTTTGTAGGCCCCCTACAGGTACTGGTCTCCTCAGAGCCTCCTCTTTTCCAGGCTGAACAACCCCAACTCCCTTGCCCTGTTTTCATGGCAGAGATGCTCATCCCCCTGGTCATTTTTATATCCCTCCTCCAGCTTCATCAGATCCATGTCCTTCTTGTATTGAGGGTTCCAGACCTAGACGCAATACCCCAGGTGAGGTTTCACCAGAGCAAAGTGGCAGAATAACCTCATTTAATCTGCTGGCAAAGCATCTTTTGATGCAGTCCAGGATGTGATTTGCCTTCTGGCCAATCTACTAGGCTGGGTAGAACCTTTCTGTTGACTCCACTGACTGTGTTGATCAGATGCTCATTTTCTATAGAGAATCATAGAATGATAGAATCGTAAAATCAGTCATGGTTGGAAGGGACCACAAGGATCATCCAGTTCCAACCCCCCTGCCATGGGCACGGGCACCCCACACTGGAACAGGCTGGCTAGAGTTTCATCCAGCCTGACCTTAAACACCTCCAGAAAATTTAGAACATGCTTTGTATATAGAGGCAGGAAGCTTGCTATTCTAGATTTAAGGTTGAGCTCCGTTCCTAAGATTAGGTGAAGTGTATAAAGTTATTGCATTTTTTCATTTAAAAAAATAATTACAAAAATCAAGTATTTTTTCTTCTTTGTGGTGAGTGACTGTTTATATTTTTGTCTTGATTAGATGATAAGATTGGGTTAAGTTGAAAGACGTCATTTAAGTAGCTCAAGAGTGATGTTTATATTAAGGAAACATCATTGTTTGCTTGACTGATGATCAGGTTCTACAAAGAATGAGAAATGTTGCTTTCCCTTCAGAATTTGGGGGAGCTTGCACAGTATTTCACTAAGTATCAAGATGTAGACTCAGGTTTTGAAGGCAGAAGTTACTAATAAATCCTATGACATTTCTTACCTTTTCTTTGACTCCTTCTTTATTTTTAAGATTAAATTTTCCAGGCAATGTATCACTTCAGATGACAGTTTTATTTCAATAACAGCTAGGTACTACTGGGTTTAATATGCTAAGTTTCATGAGTGGTAGTGTGCATGATCAAGTAAAGTTACTGTATCTGTATATATTTCAGAGTCTTGATAACCCAGGTGACTCAGAACAACTCTTATGCTTTCAGCCAGAGCTATAGGTACCTCAGGAAAGTTTTGATGGCTCTGCCAGTTGGGGAAAAAAAAGAGAGTTTTATTTTCTCTTCAAGTATAGGTTTTGATACCAGAGTATTGAAAATCAGAAAAAGAATAAGAAAGTTATTTATGTCAGGAAAATCTTTTGGTGTTTACTTAGCTATAGCAGTCAAAGTACAGCACAAATAAGGAGAAAGGGTACAATTAAGGAATTAGTCTGTGATTTTAGTAGGCTCAAATTAATTTTATTTTCCTGCCTAATTCATTCAAATATCTTTAGAAGTCTCAGTCTTAACTAACACATAGATCTTTTATGGTTTTGTTTTTTTCTTTTGGTTTGGTTTTGTGTGGGTTTTTTTAAAAATATTTTTATGCTTGTTTTGCTTTTGTTATTGTTTTGGGTTTGGGTAATAAATATATAAGAACTGAGGACTATGACAGAACAAGAATTTAGGAGCTTAAACTACACCTAACTCCAGTTTTATGAGACAGAATCTCAAATTCAAACTTTGAAATCACTACTGAACTTGTGCTTGAGACTGGGAACATCTTAACTCGCATAGCAAACTGCTGGTCAAGCTGGAAGCCCGTGGCTTGGACAGGTGCTTTCTGCACTGGGTTAAGAGCTGGCTGGAAGGCTGGGCCCAGAGAGTGGTGGTGAATGGTGCCATATCCAGTTGGCAGCCAGTCACTAGTAGTGTCCCCCAGGGATCAGTGCTGGGCCCTATCCTGTTCAATATCTTTGTCGATGATCTGGACAAGAGGATTGAGTCCATCATCAATAAGTTTGTAGAGGACACCAAGTTAGGATCAGGTGTTGATCTGTTAGAGGGTAGGAGGGCTCTGCAGAGGGACCTTGACAGTCTGGTCAGATGGGCGGAGTCCAACAGCAATGGGATTCAACATGTCCAAGTGCTAGGTTCTATATATTGGCCACAACAACCCCATGCAGCACTACAGGCTAGGGACAGAGTGGCTGGAGAACAGCCAGGCAGAAAGGGACCTGGTGGTGCTGGTTGATAGTAGAGCGAACATGAGTCACCAGTGTGCCCAGGTGGCCAAGAAAGCCAATGGCATCCTGGCCTGCATCAGACATAGTGTGGCCAGCAGGAGCAGGGAATTCATTCTTCCCCTATACTCAGCACTGGTTAGACCACATCTCAAGTACTGTGTCCAGTTCTGGGCCTCTCAGCATAAGAAAGATGTTGAGTTGTTCGAACGTGTCCAGAGAAGGGCAATGAGGCTGATGAGGAGTCTGGAACACAAGCCCTATGAGGAGAGTCTGAGGGAACTGGGGAAATGGAGGCTCAGGGGAGACGTTATTGCTCTCTACAACTACCTGAAAGGAGATTGTAGCCAGGTGGGGGTTGGTCTCTTTTCCCAGGCAACCAGCAACAGAACAAGAGAACACAGTCTCAAGCTGCACCAGGGGAAGTTTAGGATGTTAGGAAGAAATTCTTCCCAGAAAGAGTGATTTGCCATTGGAATGGGCTGGCCAGGTAGGTGGTAGAGTCACCATCCCTGGAAGTGTTTAAGAAAAGACTGGATGAGAAACTCAGTGCCATGGTGTGGCAGTTTAGGCTGGGTGCCCCCTGACACTGCTACATGAGATACACCTCTTGTGTCCCAGGTGCCCACCCAATAGGAAACAGGTGGACACAGGAAACTGCGTATTTCTACCCATAAATCCTGCACCCTATAAATCCATCTGCAAAACCATTCTCTTCCTCTTTCTTCCCTCTCTGCCCCCGTGGGAGATGCTCTCTCTTATCACGTAACAGTGGGGGAGTATCTCTCTAGGCCTCTTAGGCCTGTCTAGGCCTAATGCCAGGAGGAGAATGGAGTGGGGGGCAGTCTCAGACCTGGCCAGCCTGAGACTTGCCTAGCAGTGGGAGAAAGGGGGGGAAGAAAGAGCCTTGGGGGTTTGGGTGTACCCTCAAGTAGGGGGAAAAGGGTAGGATTGGGAAGCCTCTGGGTACTATGTAAGGGGTTCCGTATGCTTTAAGATGTTCTTTGCCACTATGCTTTGTAGTTTTCTGTAGCGTCACCAGTCGCTTTTCCATTTAAACTTTCCATCACTCTTCAATCCGTTTGTGTGAGTCTCATTCTTTTGTCCCTCTCAGGGCAAGAGACAATCTGTCTGGCCCCAAACCAGGACACATGGTTTAGTTGATTAGGTGGTGTTGGGTTCATAGGTTGGACTTGATGGTCTCAAAGGTCTTTTCCAACCTGGTTAATTCTGTGATTCTGTGATTAGAACAGTAAGAATGAATTTCTGTTACATGTTTTCTTTTCTGGCCATAGAAGAATACTTGCTTTGGTATATAAAGGATTCACATACGTACCTGATTTTTTCACCCTCTTCACCCAGGCTCTTAGCCAATTTTTGACATGAGCTTGCCCTAAGTAATTAGAACAACCATAGTTCAGGCTAGGGTATGAATGGAGCCCCTCTGGATAGATGACTTTTAAGTGATCCTTCCCTTGGACTAGGATGCTATTGAAGGATATTTTGTGGTTTGAGTGTGTGGCAGTTTAGGCTGGGTGCCTCCTGTTACTGCCACATAAGTTACACCGCTGGTGTCCCAAGTGTCCAACCCAATAAGGTGTAAACAAGAAACGGAGTATTTCTACCCATAAATCCTGCGTCCTATAAATCCATCTGCAAAGTCATTCTCTTCCTCTTTTTTCCCTCTCTGCTCCTTTGGGAGATGCTTCCCTATCGTGTAACAGTGGGGGAGTATCTCAAGGCCTCTTAGTCCTGTCTAGGCCTAATACCAGGAGGAGAAAGGAGGGGAGGGCAGTCTCAGACCTGAGACTAGCCTAGCAGTGGCTCAGGAAGAAAGAGCCCTGGGGATTTGAGTATACCCTCAGGTGGGGAGAACGGAAGAGTTGGGAGATCTTTGGGTGTTGTTTAAGGGACTCTCTATGCTTTGGGATATCTTTGCCACTATGCTTGTAGTTTCTGTAGTTTCACCAATTGCTTTTCCATTTAAACTTTCCATCACTCTTCAATCCGTTTGTGTGAGTGTCATTCTTTTTTCCCTCTTGCAGCAAGAGAGGATCTGTCTGGCCTCCAACCAGCACAGAGTGACTCTTCATTCTCCCTTTGGTGAGTGAATATTATCTTCCGGATTTACACGCTTAAGTGAGCCCTTGTCGCACTTTTGATGTATGAAATTTTCTGGGTATCATTGAGTGGGATGTTTTCCCTTTATGAGTGAGTGTGCACACATATTGTTTCATCTCTCTAGAAAGAATATTTCTGAAAGATTAAGAATTGATTGTATAGTAGTAACATAGAATCATAGAAATAACCGGGTTGGAAGAGACCTCCAAGATCATCTGGTCCAACCTATCACCCAGCCCTATTCAATCAACAAGACCATGCCACTGAGCGACACATCCAGTCTTTTCTTAAACATCTCCAGGGATGACAACTCCACCACCTCCCTGGGCAGCCCATTCCAATGGCAAATCACTCTCTCTGTGAAGACATTCCTTCTAATATCCACCCTATACCTCCCCTGGCACAACTTGAGACTGCGTCCCCTCGTTCTGCTGCTGGTTGCCTGGGAGAAGAGACCAACCCCCACCTGGCTACAGCATTCTTTCAGGTAGTTGTAGAGAGCCATTAAGTCTCCCTTGAGCCTCCACTTCTCCAGGCTAAACAACCCCAGCACCTTCAAACTCTCCTCATAGGGCTTGTGCTCCAGACTCCTCACCAGCCTCATTGCCCTTCTCTGGACACATTCAAGTATCTCAAAATCCTTAAATTGAGGAGCCTAGAACTGGACACAGAACTCAATATGTGGACTAATCATTGTTGAGTATAAGGGAATAAAGACTTCCCTTCTTCTGCTGGCCACACTATTTCTGATGCAGACCAGGATGCCATTAGCCTTCTTGGCCACCTGGGCACACTGCTGGCTCATGTTCAGTCTACTATCAACCAACACCCCCAGGTCCCTTTCTGCCTGGCTGCCCTGGCCCTCCAGCCAGTTCTTGACCCATTTCGTAGTGAATCTGTCCAAACCACGAGCTGCCAGCTTTGCCAGGAGCTTCTTGTGGTCAGACAGTGTCAAAGGCTTTGCTGAAGTCCAGGTAGACTACATCCACAGCCGCCTTCACATTCACCAGGTAGGTAACCTGATCATAGAAGGAGATCAGGTTGGTCAGACAGGACCTGCCCCTTCTAAATCCATGTTGGCTGGGTCTGATCCCTTGACCATCCTGTAAGGTTCTGTGTGATTTCACTCAAGATGACCTGCTCCATAACCTTGCCTGGCACTGAGCTCAGGCTGGCAGGTCTATAATTTCCTGGTTCTTCCTTCTGGCCCTTTTTGTGGATGGGCATCACACTGGCCAGCCTCCAGTCATCAGGGATCTCTCCAGTGAGCCAGGACTGCTGATAAATGATGGAAAGCAGCTTGGCCAGCTCATCTGCCAGCTCTCTCAGCACCTTAGGATGGATCCCATCAGGTCCCATGGACTTATGAGTATCCAAGTGGCTCAGCAAATCCCGAACTAATTCCTCATGGAAGTCAGGGGTACTACACTGCTCCCTGACCCCATCTACCAGTTCAGAAGGCCAGGTGTCCTGAAGACAACCTGTCCCACTACTGAAGATTGAGAAAAAGAAGGTGTTTAAGTACCTCTGCCTTTTCCTCATTTTTTGTTATATTCCCCTTCGCATCAAATAAAGAGTGGAGATTGTCCTTGCCCCTTCTTTTGCCATTAATGTATTTATAGAAATATTTTTTATTTTCCTTTATGGCAGTGACCAGTCTAAGTTCTAAATGGGATTCTGTCTCTCTATTTTTTTCTGTTCAAGACCTAACAATGTCCTTAAACTCTTCCTGAGATACACGTACTAACCAGCAACAGGGAGAAGTTAAGATTTTTTCTTTGTCATATGTAAAAATTTTTCTGAGGTGTGGTTCAGATAAAACCTAAAAATTTGGAAAAAATTATATTGCAACAAAATTCAAATGTAGAGCAAAAGGGGGGAGATAGAAAGAAAGATGGGGGAAAAAGAGGTTGTTCAGCCTCCGTAGGACAGCAAGCATGAAAAAAATTAATTATGTAGTGATGCAAGCTGTGGGTGACAAGCTAAAAGGGAAAACTGTGACTACCATTCTGCTCCATTGATTTTCTGCTTAATATAGCATGCAGCTCTCAGGAGCTGGTTTTGTCAGAAATTTTTCAGGACGTGAAGAACGTTTGATACAGATCTTGCTTCATGCAGATTAATTTAAAGGAATCAATTGCTGCAATACTTAAAACAAACAAACATACAAAGCACCAGAAAACAAAACAAAACAACAAAACCCAACACAAAACCAAACCAAACTAAAAAAAATCACAAAACCCCCCACGAAAACCACAAACAACAAACCAAACCAAACCCAAACAGTCCAGATGTTTTGTGTTGCAGTCAAGATCACAGATGAAGTTTGTCTGTGGTATTTTATAAGACTTCAAAATTAGAAAGTATTATAGAATCAGTGACACTCTTAGAAATGTGAATGTGGTGATTAGGAGGATGGAGGAATGGTTATTAATTATGACATATGAATTATTAAAATATTGTTTATAGAATATTAAAATTGTTAAAAACTGATTAATCACCTTTATTAATTCTAATGCACGGTTGTAAAAATATACTCAATAACTGGTTTACTAAACCAATTTGTCCCAATTATAATATTTACAGAATTAATTTCTAATTAAGGGAAAGGTGCAGTTCTGCCGCTTGTCCACTAGATGAAGACTCGATAAGACGCTTTGTGGATGTAATTATGTGCAGAGAAATTTACAATGTTATCAGGAGGAAATACAATGTTATCAGGAGGAGGAGTGGAATATCACACAGCTACATGTGGGCACTTTAAACTAGATGTTACTGAATGTAGCACACGTGAAAAGATACACTGTATCTTTCTTTGTAGTGAGGCGAGTTGCTGGGTTAGGTTGGCTGCTCTCTGTCAGTCTGGGGCTGGCCCATCCGGGCGGTGACTTTGTCTCGCCTCCACGTGTGGGGCGACATTCCGCCGGTTGGCGGCTTCCCTTGGCAGGGTGGTCCCACAGCGCAACTGTGGCGACCAGGGACTGGCAAGATCGGCGTGGCTCCCTGAACAGAGTCTTCCCGGTAGGGCTGGTCCGGAGGAGTCATCCTGTGTGGTGGGGCTGGGCCCTCGCGATCAAGGTGATGGTTCCTGGTAGGCAGGGTCGGCTGTCTCTGATCCCGGAGACGAGCTTTAGAGAAGGGGTGCGGTGAAGCGGCACTTCCCCCTTGCATGGCTCAGAGTGAGCTGACAATGCCAATTCTTGTCGACTACTTCCCAGTAAGGTGCTACTAGTTACTGCACCTCTAGTAGCCATAGCTCATCTCTACTGCATTTCATATTGGAAGTCATTATTAGATGATTGAAATGATGTGCCCATCATCATGTGAGAAAGCCATCAAGATTTAGTGAGGAAATCCTCCAGGGCAGCAATCAAGTTTCTTAATATTGAACGTGTCCCACATTTGAGTCTTGTGTTTGTAGCAAAGCTACTTGCAAGGCCACGGCGAGATTCTGTCTGCCCGGGCTGTGGCTGGAACTGCTAGTGGGCCCACGGCGGGACTTCCCTTCAGATGCAGCAGCGGGGGCAGCCTTCTCCTCCCACAGAGGTGGGAGGGGTAAGATGTAGGCTTCTGCCGGTTGGCAAATTCCCCTTCTGGGAAGGGTTCGGGCAGTCCCATGTTGCGGCTGCTGGCGGCTGGTCCCTGCCTGAGGCTCGGGGCTTGAAGGGCTGGTGCTGGCTCCTTGGATGGGGTCTGTCCGAGCGGGCTTGGTCCCTGTGGGCAGTGGGCTCACAGCGGAACGGCCCTTGGCAGGACGGGGTGATAGTTCCCTGTAGGTGGGCTTGGATGTCTCCGATCATGCTCTGCGGCAGGTGGTGTAGGACCTTTCGGGATTGGCCTGGTGTGGCATAGGCCATTCCAGTTTAAGCCCGCACTGTGAGGTGGGGGATGGCATGGCTGTGAGAAGCTTGGCTCAAAGGAACTGACAGGACTCTCTCCTGTGGGTGCCGACTTTGAGTTGCCCTGGAGCTTACAGGGCTCCGGAGTGGCGTCTCCCTTTCTCTCCCTGGTAGACTGAGGCTTGGCAGCCCTTCACAGATTGCTGGCTTCCCTCCGTACTGCAGAGGCCATGAGTATGCGTATGAGAGGAGCTTGAAAGAAGCAATAGCAAGGAGCTTAATAGCAAAGCAACAAGCTTACAAAGCTCAGGCAAAGAGAGAGGGTGACTTATTTACAGCTTGGGGTAATACTTAAAAGTTTCTCAAGGCTGGATTTGGCCAATGGGCAGTCTCGTCAACAACCAACTTTAGCCTGTAGGAAACCTGAAGCTAGAATTATGCCATTACTTGGCAGGAGCATCCCATGCAGTGGGTGCATGCAGTTGTTTACCCCTTAAAAGGCAGGTTGCTTTGTTTATGCTGTCTGAATGGTGCCCTGGTCTTTGTTCCCCTCAGCTCTGGGCTAAGTACCCACTCCGGAAAGGAGGGTGGAAGGGGGAATGTGCCCAAACATTCTGGGATAAGTTTTACAGTATTTGGAGCATAATTCAGGGCATCATTCTGGGCATATGGTGCCTTCACCACACCCTGCTTATTGAGAAGGGGTTGAATTAGAAGAATTCTAGAGATTCCTTCCAGCCCAGTGCATTCGATGGTTCTGTAACTCATAGCTCATAATCCCATTATTGTGTAAATCTATGGCAGGGTCTCAATTAAGCTGATTTGGGCAGTTTGCTAAGGCCATATGTAGTGTATATTTTTGTATGTTTTCTATTGAATATTTCCAGGCAGTGGTATCTTCAAACATTGCCATAACTTATTTACAAAATATATTTATGGGTTCTTATATTCTGTTGTGAGTGACACATTTCATATATGAATTCAGTTAAACAACCTAAGCACAGATGTAAGAATTTCCAACACAGCGATTCAAGTTGGAAATAAAGGTGCTATGATCTGCAGTTTCCCACAAATGGGATTCTGTGGCAGATTAGCCAGGGACTCACAGCTTACTCTCCATCCAGTATCTTCCCAGATGCTGTAGCTATAATTTGAGTGGCCCTTGACTCGAAGAGGGCTAGAGGGCCTCTCTCCTCTTGTGCCCAGTTCAATGTCTGGAGCTTGCCCTTGACTCAGAGAGAACCAGGAGGCCTCCCTCTTGTGTGCTCCATTGCCAGGCTGTAGCCTTTTTGTGGCTCTTTTGGGATTCAATTCTCTTGGAGCTTTCCCCTTTCTGCCTTGGTCCAGGTGCAAGGTCTGGGTGTAGCTGTTGCCTGTTAGCCCCTCAGCTGCTATTTGGCTCTTGGCTCTTTTCTGGTAAGAAAAAGGCTCATGTGCAGTTGCCCGCTAGGGCAGGCCATTCATCTGCAACTCCAGCAGCATTTGGCTCTTGTTGCTCTCTGGGTAAGAACAAGGTGAGTTGCCTAACTTCTCAGCTGGTTTAAATGCTGCCTCAAGACAATTAATGTCCTTTCCTAACAGAGAATCCTGATAACTGAACCTCTAGGATGGGACACATCCAAACACGTCCAGGGACAGACACAGTTCACAGCTGTGTTACAAAGTTAATCACACGCGCTGCATATTTGTTTGGACCATCTGGACCCCAGGAAGTGACAAGGTTTGCACATTCACATGTGCTTACAAGGTTAATTACACATGCTACACATTTTGCCTGGACCATCTGGACCCCAGGGAATGTCCAGGTTAGCACATTTGCAGGTGCTTAGCCCGTTGTCTGGGTTAGGGCATGTCTGGGGGTTTGACCCTTCAGGACACCATATGCTTGCCAAATACACAGTCTGTGAAAAGAAAATGCTTGTGTTTTTTGAGGGTTTAACCATGAAGTTTCTCAGAACAAAACAGAATATCTGTTTCTCTAGCTTTTCTAATATAGGAAGTATTTGAACTATTTTCACCAGAATGTTTCAAAATAGTTTGTTATGGTCTGCCAGTCTGTTCAGAAAGCACTGGTGGTATGCAAAGTTTTTCAGTCCACAGAATTATGGGCTTGTAAAGGGCTTGTAAACAAGGCCCTAAAATGAATGTCACTTGAACTGTATAACAGCTAAGCTGCTCTGACCTATAACATCAGCTTGTCAGAAATTCTGGCAAAGTATTTTGGCATTTTTCTTTATATGGCAGAACTATTGCAATGTAGTAGAGTACTACATTGAATTTATCATTGGGAAATATTCTGGCATATAATATATTTTTGTTTTAAGCTCATTTACAGTGCTTTAAGTTTTCACATTTAAAGTTATTCAGAAAGATTTTTGCAGTTTTGCTTGTTCCTCCTCTTGAAGTCTGTAACAAAAGAAAAGTGTCTAATTGCAATACAAAAATGCATAACACCTAATTGAAGATTTCTGGGTTTATTAACTGTGCCATGACATGTGCTATGGTTTAGACACACTATTGTTCTAAATATTTCATCAACAGTAATGCTTATGGGACTCTACAAGCAACAGATAAACTAGAAGAGATATGTGTTGGTGAGATGGTTTGGTTAAGCATAAATGTCCTTTATAACCAGAAATCTGACATTCTGTTGGGCTTGTATCAGTATGACATAGGACCTAGGAGAGAAGTACAAGTTTTTGCAGTGCTGCTGGAGGCACGTACATAAAGCCCTGGTGCATCTAAAATGACAAATGATATTAGACAATTATGTTTAGGTATCCATATCATGTTAAGCAATAAAGTTAAGTTATCTCATATCCTGAGCAACAACAGCTACTTTCAGAAATATAGTTAACTGTAGAAACAACTGCTAATTTGCATTAGTCACCTTAGGATTTGAATTTTTCAGAAGATGGGATTTTCCCTTCTGATAGTAAAATCTATGAAAAAGAGTCTGAATGATGTTGGATGTAAGTTAAGGAAGATAAATTTTAATAACATAATTTTTTTTTTTTTTTTTTTTTGCCAATGTCCCAGATTGAAAATCATCTACTGATCCACAACAGTGTATGAAGGTGAAGTTTCTATAAAATGTCATGAGACATGCTACATTTCTGGCACCTTATTGTTCAAAATATTTCATAAAAATTAATGCTTATGGGACTCTATTAGCAACAGATAACTAGTTTTGAAAACCGTTTTGCAAAAAACAATTGGATTTTTCAAAGCCTAACTGAACTAATCCTCTTTCAGCACCTTTGCCCAACAGACTCTGTTGCCCTGATTTGTATATTCCCAAAGCTGTTCAGTGTAAACTTATCAAAGAAAACAAAATTAATTAATGAAACTTTGAACAGGACACATTTAGCTGCAGATATCAAGTGAGAATTTGGGATGGATAGTTATTTGTATCTCAAATCCATCCTAGCCTAGGAGTATCTGAGTGGCTTGAACCTTTCTTGTGCTGAACAGAAGCTAGAGAAAACAACTCATGGGGCTTCTGTAAATAAAGGACAACACTCCCAAAGGTCTGGGACACAGAGATGAAGAATGTTTTAACAGTAGTATCAGGTTAAGGGAATCTGTATTTTGCAAACCTGAATATTAGGGGGCCACACTGCATTGACCTTGTTGGCTATAGTGGAAAGAATGAATCATCAGAGACGGCTCATCATGATATGTCTCTTTGAAAGTCTTCCAAGCCTTTGTTAAGGACAGTATTATGACTAATAGCAATCATCATAACAAAGTATGTCATCAAGTGGTACAATAAGCAAAAGTTTCATTTGCTTTCAAACTTGACTTTTCAATTGACTGTCACACCAATGGCTATACTGCATTGACTGCTTTAGTTTTTTTCCAAACGGATGACCTTCTTCTTTTTTTTTTTTTTTTTTTTTTTTTTTTTTTTTTTTTTTTTTTTTTTTTTTTTGTTTCCTGCAAGTCAACTGGGAAATGCCATGCACAATGTGCAATATAATGTAACATACATAAATAAATATAAGCTGCTTTCTGTTAGTCATCTGAAATTAAAATGTTCCTTCTATTTACCAGGAATCTTCTTATTTGTTCTGGGTACCCACTGATATTTATGGAATCAATATGTAATTTAGTATCAGTATATTTCATCATAATCACCCTGAGTGCAGTGTTTAGCTGAAACTATAAAATGTATTATAATTAGTTTAAAATTTAAGAATCTCTGCCTCTGTGCATATGAATCAGAGACCTGTGTTTAATTATTGATAGCAATTACAGCACAGAAGCAGACAAACAGCATCTGGTGTCAGGAATAATTTCATAGCCTAACCTTTATTCAAAGTCTTCTCTGGAACCAAAGCAATTCACTGATTGATTCCTTGCAATATATGAATTCAGTTTTTGATTTCTAAACCACTCTTTGAAAGCTGTTTGTCATTTTAAAGTTTTGTTAGGTTTATACATCTATGTGTGGAACAGATGATGCACAGAGGTATCATTGGTCAACTGCTCTCTTAATGCAATCACAATTAAGAAAAGATATTCCTAAGTACCTCTTCGTTGTCATGTATGCTCTACCTTGTGAATGCTAAATTTTTGATTTTATATTGATATTCAAATCTCAAAGTCAGGGAATTAAAGTGGAAAGCTATTCTGGTAAATGTCAAATGTGAAACTGCTGAAGTAAAGTTGCCAAATACTACAAACGAATTTACAAATATTTTTAAGAAACTTACTTACTGAAATTAAAGAGAACATCTCAAACAAAGCACTTGCATCATAGTGAAAATCTCTTGTGATTTACAGAATTATTTTGGCTCTTACCAGTGAATAACCTGAAAAAAATTATCACATTTTCTTGACAATATCATGGAACAAGAAAGTTTTGAGTCATTAAATACAGATATAATTCATCTTATTCTCAAAAAATTATTAGGGAGGCACAGACTCTTTGACAGTATACAATCACAGAGTCATAGAATCACAGAACAGTGGGTTGGAAGGGACCACCAAAGGTCATGTAGTCCAACTCCCTCTTCAGGAAGCAGAGGCATCCTCAACTAGATTAAATTGCCCAGAGCCCTGTTGAGCTTCGCTTTGAATATCTCCAGGGATGGGGCCCCAATCATCTCCCTCGGCAACCTGTTCACTTGTCCAGAGTTCCACCACACTCATGATGAAGAACTTGTTTGTAACATCTAATCTAAATTTACTCTTCTCTAGTTTAAGCCATTGCCCCTTATCCTATCACTACAGGCCTTTGTAAATAGTATCTCTCCATCCTTCTTGTAGGCCCCCTACAGGTCCTGGAAGGTCACTATTAGGTCACAGCTTTGCAGCCCTTTGCTGGACATGTTCAAGCAACTCAACATCTTTCTTGAATTGAGGGGCCCAGAACTGGACACAGTACTCAAGGTGTGGCCTAACCAGTGCTGAGTAGAGGGGCTGCACTTGTTCTTGTTGAACGTCATGAGGTTCACCTGGGCTCACTTCTCCTGCTTGTCCAGGTCCCTCTGGATGACATCCTGTCCCTCTGGCTTATCAACAACACCACTCATCCTGGTGTCATCTACAAGCTTGCTTATGGCGCACTCAATCCCACTGTCTATATTGTTGATAAAAATACAGTCCCAATACAGACCCCTGAGGGACACCACTTGTCACTGCTCTCCATCTGGACTTCCAGCCATTGAGTGCTACTGCCTGGATGCAACCATCCAGCCAATTCCTTATCCACTGAACGCTTTACCCATCAAACCTGTATCTCTCCAACTTCGCGAGTAGGATGTTGCGGGGCACTGTGTCAAAAGCTTTACAGAATTCCAGATAGATCACATCCATAGGTTGTCTGTTATTCACTGACATTGTCACTTTATCATAGAAAGCTGGTAGGTTAGTCAGGCAGTATTTGCCCTAGTAAAGCCATGCTGGCTGTCTTGAATCACCTTCCTGTCTTCCCATGTGCCTTAGCGTGTCATCTGTTCCATGATCTTCCAGGCACAGAGGTGAGTCTGGCAGGTTGGTAGTTCCCAGGATTATTCTTTCTACCCTTTTTAAAAATGGGTGTGATATTCCCTTTCAGTCACCAGCGACTTCATCTTAACCGCCATGACTTTTCAAATATCATGGAGAGTGGCTCGGCAACTACCTTAGCTAATTCCCTCGAGACTCTGGGATGAATTTCATCAGGTCCCGTGGACTTGTATGTCTTCAGATTCTTCAGATGGTCACCCACCTTGTCTTTGCTTACAGTGGGAGGGACTTTGTCTCCCTGGTCTCCATCTTGTGGGCCATGATCATGGGAGCCATGAAGAGAGGGTTGCCAGTGAAGACTGAGGCAAAAAAGTTGTTGAGAATCTCAGCCTTTTTCCTGTCTGTTGTTACTAGTTCCCTACTGTTGCTCATCAGCAGGAGATATGCTTTCTTTAACTCTTCTTTCGTGGTTAATGTACCTGTAGAAACCTTTCTTGTTTTTCTTTACATTCCTTGCCAAGTTCAGTTCCAGGTGCATCTTGGCCTTCCTGACTATGTTCCTACACAACCAGGTTACATCCTTATACTGTTCCCAGGATGCCTGTCCCTTCTTCCATTTCATCTGTAGTCCCAACTTGCCCTTTGGTTTGACCTGCAGGTCATGACTCAGCTATGGTGGCCTCTTGCCTTCCTTGTCCTTTTGCATGTGTGGATTGAAATCTGTTGTGCTCTATGGAAAGCATCCTGAAAGATCTGCCAGCTCTTTTCTTCTCCTTTGTCTCTGAGGGTTGTTTCCCACAGGGTCCTATTTACTAACTCCTTGAAGAGCTGAAAGTTTGCTTTACTAAGATTTAGAGTCCTAACTCTCATTGGCTTCATACCTCTCAAGACAGTGAACTGCACAAACTCATGTTCACTGCAGCCCAGGCTGCCTTTGACATCCCTGATGACTTCACTTACATTTGTGACCAACAGGTCCAATAACCTATCCCCTCGTGTAGGGCTGTTAATTTCTTTTCTTAAGAAATTGTCATCTAAGCACTCCATGAGCCTCCTGGATTACCTACAGCCAGCTGTGTTACTTTTCGAACAGATGTCGGGGTAGTTAAAATCACCCATAAGGATGAGAGGTTGCAATCACAATGTCTCCTTGAGCTGGAGTAAGGTTTCATCATTAGGCTCCGCTTGACTGGGCTGCCTGTGTTGATTCCTTCCTCAAGACTTCATTTGCTGTTCCAATCCATAATTCCTACCCACGACATCTTGACAAAAAGTTGACTATTCCTGCTGTCTTTTGAGTAGCTTTTGAAAGTAGACTTCAAGAATACCTGGACAACAGGTCAAAAAAAATTAGAACCAAGGTAATAAATGATATGTTTTTCTATAAATGCTGAGAAGTTCTATTAATTCTGGTTAGCATGGAATTAATTTTACCCATAGTAGACCTCATAGTGATGTGTTGTGGCAATTTAGGCTGGGTTCCCCCCGCTACTGTCACATATGTTACACCTCTGCTGTCCTGAATGTCCACCCAATAGGGGTGGACACGGGAAACGGCATATTTCTACCCATAAATCCTGCACCCTATCAAGCCATCTGCAAAGTCATTCTCTTCTTCTTTCTTCCCTCTCTGCTCCCTGGGAGATGCTATCTTATCGGGTAACAGTGGGAGAGTATCTCTCTAGGCTTCTTAGGCCTGTCTAGGCCTAATGCCAGGAGGACAATGGACAGGGGGCAGTCTCAGACCTGGCCAGGCTGAGACTTGCCTAGCAGTGGGAGGGGGGAAGAAAGAGCCCTGGGGGTTTTGGGTATACCCTCAGGTGGGAGAAGGGAAGGATTGGGAAGCCCTTGGGTGTTATCTGAGGGGTTCCGTATGCTTTGGGAAATTCTTGGCACCATGCTTTGTAGTTTTCTGTAGCTTCACCAACCGCTTTTCCATTTAAACTTTCCATCACTCTCCAATCTGTTTGTGTGAGTGTCATTCTTTTGTCCCTCTCGGGGCAAGAGATGATCTGTCTGGCCTCAAATGAGCACAGTTGTCTATTAGTAGCTGGAAAGGTATTGCAAAGACATTAGTGTTTGTCTGTTGCTGAGCAGTGCTCACAGTATCAAAGCTGGCTCCATTCCTCCCTCACCAGGCTGGGGAGTGGACAGGGCACATAGCCAGAGCAGGTCACCCAAACTGTCCAAAGGGATATTCTATACCATACAATATCTACTCACCAATAAAATTTAAGAGAAAGGAGGAGGAGAGGGAGCATTCATTATTATGACTTTTCATTCCAGAGCTACCGCTTCTTGACATTTCCTGATGATGGGAAGCATGGAAAAAGTATTTTGTTTTCCTTTACTTCCATGCTTGGCCTTTGCTTTTGCTTTATTAGAGTGTTATTACCTTGATGAACTTCCTCACATCTTATTTTCTTCTACCATATTGCTGAGCAGGACAGTAATAGAATGCCTTGATGGGCACCTGGTTTCCAGTCTGGGTCAGCTCACTACACAAGTACCTTTTAAACTCTACTATGCCTTTCAAGGTATTATTAATTTATTAATTATGAAATATGAATTATGAAAAATATTTTTATTATTAAAATTATTAATAATTGAGTAATCACTATTTGTGGCAGTTTAGGCTGGGTGCTTCCTGTTACTACCACATAAGTTACACCTCCAGTGTACCAAATGTCTAACCCAATAAGGTGAACACAGGAAACAACGTATTGCTACCCATAAATCCTGCATCCTATAAATCCATCTGCAAAGTCATTCTCTCTCTCTTTCTTTCCTCTCTGCTCCCGTGGGAGGTCCTCTCTTATCGGGTAATGGTGGGGGAGTATCTCAAAGCCTCCTAGGCTTGTCTAGGCTCGAATACCAAGAATATCCCAAAGCATATAGAGTCCCTTACATAATACCCAAAGACTTCCCAACACTTCCCTTCACCCCACCTGAGGGTATACCCAACCCCCAGGGCTCTTTCTTCCCCCCCCCAACTGCTAGGATAGTCTCAGGCTGGCCAGGTCTCAGACTACCCTCCCCTCCTTTCTTCTCCTGGCATTAGTCCTAGATGGGCCTAAGAGGCCTTGAGATACTCCCCCACTGTTACCCGATAAGAGAGCATCTCCCACAGGAGCAGAGAGGAAAGGAAGAGGGAGAGAATGACTTTGCAGATGGATTTATAGGGCGCAGGATTTAGGGGTAGAAATACACTGTTTCCTGTGTCCACCTTATTGGGTTGGACACTCGGGACACCAGAGGTGTAACTTATGCAGCAGTAACAGGAGGCACCTGTCATGAAGGCATCATATGTCCAGAATTATGCCCCCAGATACCAGCAAACTTGTCCCAACATGTTTTGGTAAGTACCTCACTTCCTCCCTCCTTTCAGGAGGGGAGGACAAAGGCCCAGGTGCCAACCTGTCTCCTAAGGGGTAAACAACTGCATGCATCCATTGAATGGCGTGCTCATGCTCTTTCCATCTAAGGGCATAATTCTAGCTTCACCCTTTCCATAGGTGGAAGCAGGCTGTTGACAAGTGTGCCCATTGCCCAGATCCAGCCTCGAGAAATCTATAAGTATTATTCCATTTGTTTACTACTTTGCTCTTTCCTTTTGCTTTCTCTCGCTCTGGCTGAGCCACAGAAGCTCGCAACCCACAAGTCTTCTCAATCCCACATGCAAGCATACTAGAAGCGTCTGCATACGGACAGAAGCCAGGTCACCAAGCTGCTTGAGAAACCAGCAAACAGGATGATCCCTTCGCTGATGCAGATACCAGCATTGTAAGCCCAGTCGAAAGGACTTAGGAAAAGCCCCGAGAGAGGGTAAGCTCTAGCCCAGAAGGGGAAGGACTAGCCCAAGCCTGGCAGTCCAGATCTGCTGCAGCAATAAGTAGACATAAGCAGAAACGCATCTTGCGTGACCCCTGCCGTTTGCGGGAGAGAAAAGGGAGCCGCCTACTATAGCCGCTCCAAAGCTCTGTGTCGTCAGAGCAAAGCACCCGGGATTTCCCCGAGGGAAAGAGAGAGCAAAAGATAGCCTCTCCATCGAGTCAAGCCAGACTGCAGCATTGTAACCTAAATGGAAAGCAGTCGCCGACATTCAGCATAGCCAGCTCATCTTGAGCCAAGCCGAGGGGGAAGCATCACTTCACTGCACCCCCCACCGAAACCCACCTACCAGGAACCGTCACCTGACCCGGCCCTGTCGCGGAAGACCACTCCCCGGACCGACCCTGCCGGGCCGATCCTCCGGTCAGGGAGCCGCTTCAACCCCACTAAGGGAAACCACCAATAGGCGGAAAGCAAGCCACCCCTCCCCGCAACCATGGGAGGAGAAAGAAAGCCTTGCCCCCACCCTGCGGAGGCGGGGGGAGAAAGAAAGTCGCCGCCCGGGTGGGAGCAGCCCCAGGCAGATAAGCAGCGAACTGGTGTAACCTAGCAATTTGCCTCACTACAAAGACAGACAGAATGTATCTTTCTTGTGTGCAACATTCAGTAACCTTCTATTCAAAGCGCCCGCGCATACCCATGTGATATTTCTAGCTTAACTTGCCTCGTGATAACATTATAAATATCTCTGTATATAGTTGCAAGCCTCAAATGTCTTCTCAAGTCTCCATCTAGTGGACAAGCAGCGGAACTGCACCCTTTCGTTCCCTTAATTAGAAACTAATCTGTAAATATTCTAATTGGGTATAATTGTATATACTGAACCAGTTATGGACTATATTGTTACAACCATGCATCCACATCAATATATATGTAAGGTGATTAATAGTTATTCATAATTATAATAATAATAAATAATAATTTTAATAATTTGTATTTTGTAATTCATAATTAATAACCCTCATTCTTCATCCCTAATCACCCCTCTCCACAACAGCACCCAGCCTAAACTGCCACATACCACCCCTTATTTCATACCCATAATTCCTGCACCCCAAACATATCATCAAATTAGAAACAATTTTCAGATGACATGTCTAGCAAAGTCCAGGTCTTCATCTGGGTGTCCTTCCGAAAAGTCTCTCACTCAGGCTCAGGTAACAGTTCATTCCAGTTCTTCTCCCTCATCTGGTGGAACCTCCCAGCAATGCAGAGCTCCTTCTTTTGCATGGTGAACTCTTCATGGATCCAATGGGCATCCTGGCCACCTGGAAACAACCTCATAACTTCTCAACAAAACCTCTATCTCCATCCACTCAAGTAGCATGTTTCCACCGCTTGGGGCAATCGAGTCAGAACAATCAGGCTCATCGACTCAACTCCTTCCACCCCTCCAGGCAACAGCATGCTGAGACTTTCAAAAGTTGCATGGACCTTTCCCAAGCCCAGTGCTGACTGCTTCCAGCCTCGACCCAGGCTACAAGAATGCACACCACAGGTACGCCACTCCTCCTGAGTGATAAGCGTACCAAGGCATGGAGGCATCCGGCTACACTGCCCTCCATCCGGCTACACTCCCTCCCAGGAGAGGGAGTGACTGCACTGCAACCCACTGAGAAGAGAGGCAGAGCCAGGTGCTAGGCCCCATTTTTGGAACATGTCTGAAAATCAGGGGAGAGATAACAATGGACGTCGCCCGACATACGGAACAACAGAGCCGCTGTCACCTCTGCCGCCACGATACAGATCAAAACCACCCTTGGGCCACAAGAGAGGCTTTTCAAGCCAAAGCCATACTCGCTTCCTGGGCCTCAGAAGCAGCTTTCAAACTGCAGCCACCACTTGCCTTCTTGGATTGCGGGAGCCACTGCTCACCTCCGTGCTGCGGCTAGCCCCTACTGCCGCAGGATAAGCCGACTCTGGTCTGCTTATGACTGTCCCTCCCCCTCCTTGGCTCCGTGCTGCTCGCCGCTCCTGACGGAACAAAAGGGAAAGTGGCAGGCACCACATTCTTAAGCTTTTCCCCAATGCCCATGGTTACAGAATCACCGCTGCCACTTTGGAATGGCAGGAGGAATTCCATGCCACAGCTACACACCAGGCTGTCCCCTCGGAACCCATAAAACGCCCACACGGTCACCCCGGCACAAAACCTTGAGCTCAACCATCAAAACCAACAACGCCCAGATACCCCTTTTAACTTTTCCATCTCTGCACATTTCAAATCCAATTTGCAGAGTTCTCTGCAACAACCATCCTCTGCTACCAATAATCTGTTCTGGTTTGAGGCCAGACAGATCCTCTCTTACCCCGAGAGGGAGAAAAGAATGACAGTCACACAAACAGATTGAAGAGTGGTGGAAAGTTTAAATTGAAAAGCAGTTGGTGAAAGTACAGAAACTACAAGCATAGTGCCAAGAATATCCCAAAGCGTGCAGAATCCCTTACATAACACCCAAAGGTTTTGCAACACTTCCCTTCTCCCCACCTCAGGGTATACTCAAACCTCCAGGGATCTTTCTTCCCCCCCCACTGCTAGGCTGGTCTCAGGCTGGCCATGTCTGAGACTGCCCCCCCCCCTCCCGCCTCCCCTTTATCCTTCTGGCATTAGACCTAGACACGCCTAAGAGGCTTTGAGATACTCCCCCACCGTTACCCGATAAGACAGTATCTCCCACAGGAGCAGAGATGGAAGAAAGAGGCAGGGAATGACTTTGCAGATGGATTTATACGACGCAGGATTTAGGGGTAGAAATACACTGTTTCCTGTGTCCACCCTATTGGGTTGGACACTCGGGACACCAGAGGTGTAACTTATGTGGCAGTAACAGGAGGCACCCAGCCTAAACTGCCACAGGGTGATAAGGCTTTCCACCAATCATCAGCTTCCCTTGGCAGGCTGGTTCCATGTAGCAACTGCGGTGGCTGGGGGATGGCAGGGTGGTCCTGCATGGTAGGGCGGGGCAATAGTTCCTGGTAGGCAGGGTCGGGCATCCCAATCCTGGCGACGGGCTTCAGGGAAGGGGCACGGCTACACAGAGTGGCGGTTCCCCTTGGCTCAGTTCAGATTAGCTGACAATGCCGAATCTTGGTGACTGCTTCCCTGTTTAAGGTTGCAAAGCAGTCCTTGGCTTGAACTCAAACGGGAGGAGACAGGACTCTCTCTCTCCCTCGGGAAATCCCAGGTTCTATCACCTGATGGCACAGGGCTGCAGAACTGCAAAGCGGGTAGCGCTTTTGAACACTGTCCTGCTTTCTGAACCAGTACACACGAGGTTTTGGCTGTTCAGTCTGTTGCTTAAGCTGTAGCAGATGTTGGACCGCCGATCTTGGGCTAATCCCTCCCGCTCTGGGCTAAAGCTTACCCTGGGGAGTCCAGTCCTCTTTAAGATGTGGTGGACTTCTTCCAATCCAGTGGGACTGGGCTTACGACGCTCGTAGCTTCAGTGAAGGGATCTCCTTTGCTGGTTCCTCAGGCTAACTGAGGCACAACGACCTTCCCGGGATGCTGGCTTCTTCTCCGTGTTGCAGAGGCTGCTACTGTGAATGCATGTGGGAGTGAGAAGACTTGAAGGCAATGGCTTAAGTGTTGCGAGCTTACATAGCTCGAGCAAAGCGAGAGAGCAAAAGGAGAGAGCAATTTGTAAACAAGTGGAGTAATATTTATAAGTTTCTCAAGGCTGGATCTGGGCAATGGGCACACTTATCAACAACCTGCTTTAGCCTATAGAAAGCATAAAACTAGAATTATGCCTTTAAATGGAAGGAGCATGAGCATACCATGCGATGGGTGTGTGCAGTTGTTTACCCCTTAGGAGACAGGTTGGCACCTGGGCCTTTGTTCTCCACTCTGAAAAGGAGGGTGGAAGAAGGATATGTTGGGACAAGTTTCCAGTGTTTGGGGACATAATTCTGGGCATATGGTGCCTTCACCACACAAGAAAAGTCTACCTTCCAATCATAAGGAGTCAGAAACAATCATCATGGAATAATTTTCATCACATAAGTATTATCTTAATGGTCTAGGCAAGGGTTTGAAGTGGGTGTTGAAACTAGTCAAAATCCAGCTATAAGGCTTAGACATGGGTATTTCTTCTGTCACATGCACACTGAGAGTGTTCATGTACACTGGTTTTACTAATTGCTGCTCTTAATCTCCCTTAACTCTCTCAGAGGCCAGGTTTTGAGAAGTTCTCATTCTGTATTACTTTGTAGGTAGGCAGGTGTAAAGTAAAAGCAGAGAGAGTATTACTTTCAGTAGGCAGAGGTAGGAAGGAGTCACGTAAGTCATTTCCACCACTAAAAATGACAGAGACAGATAAGGAATCATGCCAGACTGGCACTGACTTGCAGTCAGAGCTAAGAAAAATACTAATCCAACTTGCAGTGTGTACTGTTCCTGCTGAAACCAAAGTTTCTGAGTTTTATTATCATTCCGCTTTTCCAAAAGAAATATAAATTAAGCACCTATTCTCAGTCTGAGAACATTATTTTCACTCCTATGGAAGAATGGAGAGAGAAGCTGAAATTACCCTTGCAGCATCACTCAGAAGAACAATTGCAGTCTCTGTGTAGGAGACAATTCTCAGTGTCACTGTGCATTGAGTAACCACCACAAAACTGAGGTGTCCTAAGTCTCTGTATAGGCTGTAAATCAGAGCAAGGTTTATCTCATATATTTATTGATCCACAGGATGAAGAGAGAAGGGAAAAATTATGATTCAGTCAAGATAACAAGATGCAGGTCTGCTGATTTTGGTGGCAAAACAGTGCTGTAACAGTTGAGGATGTTGTCCAGGAAAATTTGTCAGTGTCTTCAAGGTGTTAAAGATGCATAAATTTTAGAAAGAAGTTTAAAAAATGACAACAGATAGATGAATGTTTGAGAAAACACACTCTTCTTCAATATTTAATAAAATGTATACCCTAAGCTCATAAATATCACACAGTGCTACTTCCCTAAAATTTTAGATGTCTTTCTGAGTAATGCTCTGCTTCACAGTGCTCTCTGATGTCTGTGTATGGGAGGGCTGAAGGGAAAGGTTAGTTCGTGTATGTACAGATGCATGTAGAGACAAAATTGATAGTATTACTGCATTGAGAGAAAGAATTTATGACTGATGACATTGTGGATGGAGAAATATATACCAGAAAATGTAGACTTTTCTTCAGTATTAAAGTTGTAGAACAGCTGATTTTATCATATTCTGTGCATTTTACATCTTATGTCATTCTCATTCAGGTTCTTTCCTGTGAGATAACATTAGTGAATGATCTCACATTGTGTTGTTTCCTGCAGTGGTATGAATAAGCTATTCGGTCTTTTATGTAACATTTCCTAAACAAAATTGGCTTATTTTTTAAGCAGTGAATTAGAATTTCAATCTGTTCTCATGCTGCAGAACAAGTTTTGATGAAATACATTTTCCTAGAATGTAGAGATAACTTTCTGTATACTGCTAAATGCCTGGATTTGGAAAATGTGCATTCCGGAAGCAGCTCATGATAAAATGTGAATATATAATTGCTACAACACACTCAATCAGAAGTGTTATTTTATTTAATAATCATTCTGTGTGCCTTCACTCTGGCCAGTTTACACTACTATTAATAAACAAACCCTGTTCTTTCTGCTATTAGGATGCAAGGAAACAGTCGCTTGGTCAGTTTAACTTAAGAATATTCCCCACCAACTGGCAACTGTGTCTTCAGACATAGCTTTTTATTTTGAACTGATGACACAGCAGATGTAAATAAGGCGTACTTAAGGTTTTTTGTCTCTCCCTCTTATTTTCCAATATAGTAAATTTGTTCACCAATAATTTTTTCATTTTCTATTTTTTTTTTGAGATTATGAAGATGATAGTTTCTGTACCTGCATGCTCAACAGCTGTATTCGTTGGGATCTTCACTCCCACTTTAAAGTCAGCCCTGGCCCAAACTCTTGCTTTCTATTGCTTAGAAGGTCTAAAAATCCATGACGTATCTTTGGAGTTTTGGAACTCTGTTATGAAGTTCTATGTATTCTCCACACCCAACATTATTTCATTCTTAAGTTGCCAAAGATTACCAAAAAATGAAAGAGAAGTTGTGCTCGGAAACTTCCCTGACTTTCTATGACCCATGACATGCAATTTATTATCTCTTTTCTATGACTAGCTAGGCTTCACTTTCTCTCACTTGATATCTTAACAGGGTTCTCCCCTTTGCATTCATTTCTACTCAGTGTTATTCATGTAAACCCCAAATACATTAGTATAGCCTTAATTGCCTCTCATTCTCCTTCTCAAATCAAACTTTTATTTTTTTTTTGTGTGTTTGATTGTTTCCTTCCCTCAATGCTACATTTCTCTCCAGCTGTATTTTAAGGCAGCAACCATTTAACTTTTCTTTTTCCTCTAAGATGTATGATCATCACAGTATCACAGTGTGTCAGAGGTTGGAAGGAACCTCAAGAGATCATCAGGTCCACCCCCCCTGCCAAAGCAGGATCGCTTAGGGTAGTCTGCACAGGAATGCATTCAGGTGGGTTTTGAAAGTCTCCAGAGAAGGAGACTCTACAACCTCCCTGGGAAGCCTGTTTCAGTGCTCCATCACCCTCACTGTAAAGAAGTTTCTCCTCATGTTGAGCTGAAATCTTCTATGTTTCATAGAAAGTTATCAGATTAGTTATACAGGATCTGCCCTTGGTAAATCCATGTTGGCTACTCCTGATAACATTCTTCTATGTGATTAGAGATGACCTCCAGGATGAGCTGCTCCATCATCTTTCCAGGGATGGAGGTGAGGCTGACTGGTATGTAGTTGCCTGGGTCCTCCTTCTTACCTTTTTTGAAGACTGGAGTGACATTTGCTTTCTTCCACTTGTCAGGTACCTCTCCTGTTCTCCATGACTTTTCAAAGATCATGGGGAGGGGTTCAGCAACAGTATCAGTCAACTCTCTCAGCACTTGTGGATGCATCCCATCGGGGCCCATGGATTTGTATGTCTTTATTTGGTATAAGAGATCTCTAACCTTGTCCTGACTGACCAGAGGAATGTCCACATCTCTCCAATTCTGCTCCTTTGCTTCTAGAGACACAGGTTCCTGAAGGCTGGTCTTAGGAGTAAAGGCTGAGTCAAAGAAGGCATTCAGCAACTCTGCCATCTCTGCATCATCAGTTGCTATATCTCCCATATCATTCAGCATTGGGCCTACCTTTTGTCTGCTTTTCCTTTTATCATTAATGTATTTAGAAAAACTCTTCTTGTTCTCTTTCACCCCTCTGACAAGATTCAGTTCCAGGAGGGCCTTGGCTTTCCTTGTTACATCTCTACATTCTCTGGCTATGTCTCTATAATCCTCCCAATTGACCAGTCCTTTTCTCCACATATCTTAAACCTCAGGGGTTTTTATGTGTTTTGCTAAGAGTCCCTTGCTTATCCATGCAGGTCTTCTGCTTGCCTTACTTGATTTTTTTTTCAAGAAAATACTTTTCTCTTGAGCGTGGAGGAAGAAATGTTTCAATATTAACTAGCTCACTTGAGCCCTCTTTCCTTCCAGAGCCATAGTCCACTGGATATTTCCAAGTAGAGTCTTGAAGTGGGGAAAGTTGACCCTCTTAAAGTCCAAGGCTGAAATTTTACTTACCACCCTGCTTCTTTGTCTGTTGATATTAAACTCTAACATGTCATGGTCACTGCAACCAAGATTACCCCCAACCTTGATATCTGCAACCAGTCATAGAATCATAGAATCATAGAATCAGTCAGGGTTGGAAGGGACCACAAGGATCATCTAGTTCCAACCCTCCTGCCATGGGCAGGGACACCTCCTTCTTTGTTTCTTAATACCAGATCTTGCATTGCACTTCTCCTTGTTGGTTCTTCAACTACTTGCAGGAGAAATTTGTCATCAATGCACTGCAGGAAGCTTTTGGCCTGTTTGTGCTATACTGTGATATACATAGAGTGGAAACATGAACTGCTTACATGCAGTAAAGTCATTAAAAACTAATTGGAACACAGAACAATTGACTGGTTAAATTTTCTAATAAACCATTAGCCAAAACAGTTTTATAAATTTGTTTCCAAACAGTAGCTCTGCAGGACTAAATGAACTGAGATGTATTGGAAAGAAGGTTAGAGTCACTGGGCTGTTAAAAAGAGATAAAACACCCAAATTCATTAACTGTTTTATATACATGCAGGCACATTCATTAAAATCCTATATTATGTATACTCATGCAAATGCACATATTCATACGTATAAATACATTTAAAAAATCAATATATGTGCACCCTATAGAATATATATCTTCCATTTTTGTGAATTCGTTGCTTCAGGAAATTTTACCCTAAATTCTTGACTCTGCTTGCATGACTACCAAAGGAAACAAGATTTTAGACAATCCCATCAGCCATCCAAATTATAAATTACCTCCATGTGTTTTCAGAAGACAGAAATTCTTTAGCCTTTCAGCCCAACTATACAAAAACTAGTTGCCCACTCTACTACTATATAAAATTAGTCACAAAACATTGCTTTTGCCATAGTAACATTGCCAGTATTGAGAAAGGGACTTTTAAAGGGAAGGATGAAAGCAAAGGGCTTTCTAAATCTACCTGTAGTTTAGGAAGTTCACAGAAGTATGAAGTGGCCAATTCATCTCCATGAAATGTTCCCAGCTGAATGAGAAAATGGCATGAAGATCAATTTAGTCTGAAGCAGCACCTTTGAACTCTTTGAACTGTTTCAGTCACCTGAGATGGCTCTGTTATTGCTGTCTCAGAAGCTTCAATGTGTCTGTTGCTATGATGTGCACTTTGCATATGCTCTCTTCACTCTGCCCTTGTCTGAATGCAGGATCCTTGGCAGATGAAGTTTAAGTCCAGAGGATCAGATTTTCTTCTATACCTTAGAGACAGTACATGGAGGAAACAGGAGAGCTCAAAACCCTTTCAAAGTTGAAAGCTGGTTGGAACTTGATACTGTAGGGAAAGTAGAGTAATTAAATGCCTTCAGAAAAGGATGAATCCCAAGACTCAGGGTTCATACAGAATTTGAAAGCAACAAGGATTGTACATACAGTAAAAGATTTGTATTAGTGCCCCTACAATGCTTGATTTAGACCTCACAATAACAGAATCACAGAAAACATCTGGTTGGAAGACACCTCAAAAATCATCCAGTTGAACCCTCAACCCAAAACTGAAAGGTCAACATTACACTATGCACCAGGTTCACATGCTGCTCAAACATTTCCAGGGTTGGTGACTCTACCACTGCCCTGGACAGAACATTCCAATGTTTGATAACCCTTTCAGTGAAGAAATATTTCCTGGCATCCAACCTGAACCTCCCCTGGTGCAGCTTGAAACCACTTCCTCTTATCCAGTTGCTTGACACCAAGAAGAGGCTGGCCACACCCTTGCTCCAACCTCCCTTCAGGTAGCTGTAGAGAATGATAAGGTTTCCCCTCAGTCTGCTCTTTGCAGACTGACCAACCCTAGTTCCCTCCTGCACTCCTCACAGACCATGTGCTCCAGGCTCTTCATTACCCATTTTGTGCTTCTTTGAACACACTCCAGCACTTCAATATCCCTCTTGTAATGTGGGCCCCAGAACTGAACACAGTACTTGAGATGAGGTCTCACTATGGATGATTATGTCCCTGTCCCTGCTGGACACCATGTTTCTACTGCAAGCCAGAATGGCCTTGTCTTTCTTGACCACCTGAGCACAGTACTGACTCATATTTACTTGACTGTTGACAATACTCCCAGGTCCCTCTCTGAGATGCAGGTCTCCAACCACACATCCCCAAGTCTATAGCTTACCATGGGGTTGTTGTGACCCAGGTAAAGGACATGGCACTTGTCCATGTTGAACTTCACACAATTAGCCTTGGCCCATCAGCCCAACCTTTTCAGATTCTATTGTAAAGCTTCCCTACCATCTGGCAGATCGACACAGCCACCCAGCTTAGTGTCATCTGCAAACTTACTAAGGGTGCCCTCAATCCCCTCATCCAGATAAAAATATTAAAGAGGACAGGTCCCAATACTGAACCCTGGGGGACACCACTAGTGACTGGGCACCAGCCAGATTTACCTCCATTAACCACCATGGGCCCAGCCATTCAGCCAGTTTTTAATCCAATGCACACATACCTTTCTTTTTTTTCTTTTTCTATCCCCACTTATTCCTCCAACCTGAGACTGCAAAAACTTTTGTCTCTCAAAAATCCTTTATTTTATGCTCCTGCTCAACTGACACAGTTCCATAACAATATACTGTTTCTCTGCAGAACTATCTGCAGTACTCTCATTACATACACACACACTACATAGAAACAGTCACCCAAATAAGTCATTCTTCTACCATCAATGCTAGAAGTAGACATTAAAATTATCACCTGTAAACATATAGGACTGATAAATGTTAAAACCAGGTCTCCTTATTTCAGAAATAACAAATTGAAACTGAGTGATTCCAAACCAGACATTCAAATTTTGGGAATTTCATTCTGTTCAATATATAAAATACAAATAAACAAATAAGAAACCAGCTTTTGAAATCAGCTCTTGAGTCAACATTCCCTCAAGAAATTAATGCCTGTTTACACACTCTATTTTGTTTAAAATTTGAGTATGTAAAATAATGTTTTAATCTTCAAGGTAATTAGAAAAAAAATCTTGCTGTTTGCTAAAATAAAATGTTATAGTCATAGGGTAGAGAGCGATCTTCAGAACTTTTTGCTCAAGGAACTGCATGAGTCACCCTTTACCATCATAAAGAAACACAGTATTTCCAGTGTTTATGAGCAGCCTTTCTATCAGAAAGATCAGAGAATAGACAACCTTTAAAAACATCTTTTCAGCTTGAGACCTAGCAGGGTTACTTTACTTCAGTATCATCACTTTTTTGGAGATACCCAAGACTGGAAACACAAGTGGAGAACTTAAGGAGGGAGGGCAAACGCTTTGGGACACTTTGGGACACTAAATTTCAAAGGAATGTCAAATACCTGAAAGGAATCAAGGAGGAAATAACTAAAATTTCAAAAACCATTTGCTAAGAGGAAAGACTGAACATCTTGCAGTTGTTTTTCTGGAAAAGCAATAACAGAAAGAGCTGATTGCAACATTTGCCTACATAGAAAATGCTGTAAATGTGAAAGAAATTATTTATTTGTGGTGTCAAAGATCACAATATGATATTATTTTTTTAAACCCTGGCAAGGATTACCTATGAATCAGTTGTACCTTCTTCACTACAACCTGTGAAAATAGGTTACCCAAAAAGCAACGAGCAACAATATATGTATAACATACATACTGGTATATAACATATATACTGATAAACTAGCTTGTGTAGAAAAATGAGCTAGATAATAAATTAGAATCTATTCCTTCTCTCCTTTAAGTAATTAAGGCAAAGATGGAATAGCAAGCATCACTGTCAAATGTTAGGCTGTATAAAACAGAAAGAAAAAGAATGCTCAAAATATGTGCAGTTAATCGATTTCCAAATTTAAAACCACATCCAAATTTAAAGCCACAAAGTGGGAACTGGAATAGAAACATGACTGAAATGTGGTGAGAGAGAAAAATTTGGGAACTGCTCTTACATGCTTTGTTGTCTGCATCCTGAAAAAGGGAAGTAGCATGTACTATGCACAACTACTGGAAATTTAAGGGAAAATTATAGTTGCAGCATAATTTTAGTAGATCTAGAGATTCTCCACATGTATGTATTGTCAGTAACTCTTCAATTTTTGTGTGGTCTGTGGGGTCAATATCCCTTTCCCCTCCACCTGAATTGTTCTACCAGCAATAGTACACTACTAGCACTGAAGATAAAGGATCATTGCACCTTACTTTGGTGTCTAAACCTAGGAACTTTGCCCTCTGTAAGAGAATCCTTTTCTCTGTCTGCTGTGTTGGAAACTTCAGTAATGATAAATTTCCATTAAATGCCCCTCTCTTAGACATATAACATTAAATGAGAAAAAAGTCACCCATAGTCACCCAAAAAAGTCACCTGATCATAACCAGGAAAGAATTCCATGCATAACTAGAGATCATTTAGATCTCCAGAGTCCTTAGCTAAAATCCTTATTCCTTTGGCAGGCTAGATGGCACAGACACTGAGTGTTAAGAGAAATTTGCCTCCACATGGTTTTCTAAGCGTCACACACAATTTATCTGACATTTGAAAACTGAGTCCTATACCATAGATACAAATTAAAATAAAATTATTGAAGTAATCTTCTCTAAGAGGGAGGAACAAAACTCCACAGAGCTCCTAAATTATGAAGGACTGTTTTCCTGCATGCACATTCTGGTTCAAGCACACCTTTAATATATGTACCTCTTATAATACAGAGACTTCTAGAAAACTCTTAGTTAATCCCTAACAGCAGATGCTAAATCAGTCAGCTTTGAAAGCAGGTTTTGCAGGGAAGGTGAAAATAAATCATTTACAACAGGCACAGACTATCACCTTTTGCAACGCTGCCATTACCATTTAGATGGTCTTTGACAAGGATCTTGTTTTGCTCCATTTTACATTCATGCTTAGCAAACAAATGCTGAGCAATCATTAAGCAAACCTGATACAAAATCAAAAACGTGACTCTAGGAATGTTATCACACTCTGTGTTCTTAGTGTGATAAATAATTAAAAACCTACTGGCACCCTGGTGTGCATTTTTATATTTTATGTACGTATGACTCCATATCTGCAGCAGACAGGGAAAATATCTTTCCTACAAGAATCTATCACTATTGAATTTGGAAATCAAATGTTGAAGCCTTCTTTGCAGCTAATCAGCATTGTTCTTTTGAAATCAGTATAGCTCCACTGATTTCAATAGAATGATGCTCGTTTACATCATTGCAATAAATCTTTCCAGCTATTTAATTCCAAAAGAAAGGAAGTGATGACAGACTTCTAATTGAACTGATTATTTCTATAGATGATTGTGAAATAGATACCTATTTAATTTATATTTTAAATTTGTGTCTTTTCACAAATGCAGCGGAAGTGAAAAAAGTACATTAAGCTTCAAACCAGAAATTTCTTCCAAAATTTGTATCCTGTCAACATAATAATGTGTACTCATTTTGACTGTGTAGATGTTTCCTTGTACTATTAACCACGTACTCTTAGGGACTGTGTGATATGTAGGACTTTGCAAGTGCTCTCTCTGACTTCCAGTTAAAGATGAAATGTCACTTGCCAAAATATACACCATGCAGTTTTTACATCCAGAGGGCAAGTTGCTCACAATCCAGGAACCAGTTGGTATAGTTGAATTTATTATTAACTTGGCTCCTTTATTATTTCTTCCTAATCAGTAGAGTGTTGAGTAGCCTTTTCTCTGTCTGTATAGACTGTTATTTTTTGCTTTTCAATTAGAATCATAGAATCATTCAGATTCTGAGATTGTCAGGTCCCAACATCTACCCTATTCTACCAAGCTCACCACTAAACCATACCAAAAAGCACCATGTCTAAATGACCTTTAAACACAGTCAGGGATGGTGAATCAACCACCTTCCAGGTGCAAGACTCTACACTTCCCCTTGATGAATTTCATTAAATTTCTCCCTGCCCACCTCTCCAGCCTGTGTAAGTCTCCCTGAATGGCACCACGACCCTCTGGTGTGTCAGCCACTCCACCCAGTTTGGTGTCATCAGCAAACTTGCTGGCAGTACTCCCTGTTCCCTCATTCAAGTTGTTGATGAATATATTGAATAATACTGGTCCCAGTACTGACCCCTGAGGGACTCCACTAGTTACAGTCCTCCAACTAGACTCCATCCTATTGACCACAACTCTCTGACTTCTTTTCTTCAACCAGTTCTCGATCCACCCCACTACCTGGTCATCCAGGCCACACTTCCTCAGTTTATCTGCAAGGATGATGTGGGAGACGGTGTCAAATGCTTTACTGTAATCAAGATAAACCACATCCACTGCTCTACCATCATCTATCCATCTAGTTCTGTCCTCATAAAAGGCTATCAGATTGGTCAGACATGACTTCCCTTTGGTAAAACCACGGTGACTGCTCCTAATGACCGTTTTATCCTTGACATGCCTAAGGATAGCACCGAGGATAGGTTTCTCTATTGCCTTTCCTACAGCCTCAGGGATGGAAGTGAGGCTGACCAGTCCATATTTACCTGAGTCCTCCTTCTTATCGCTTTTGAAGATTGGAGTGGTATTTGCCTTTCCCCAGTACCCAGGCACCTCTCCTGTGTGCCATGACTTACCAAAGATGGTGGAGAGTAGTCTGGCAATGACCTCTGCCAGTTCCCTCATCACCTGTGAGTGACTGCCATCAGGACCCATGGATTTATAGATGTCCAGACAGCTTAACTGTTCCTTAACCTAGTACTCATCAATCCAGTCCTCACCAATCCAGTCCTCACCAACCAAGGAAAATTCCTCCTTTGTCATGCCTTCCTCTGGTGCCTCAGGGGTCTGTGGGTCCTGAGGACAGTCTCCAGCATTATAGAGACAAAGAAGGCATTTAGTAACTCTGCCTTCTTTGTATCCTCTGTCACCAAGGCACCCATTTCATTCAGCAGTGGGCCTACATTGCATCTAGTCTTAGTTTTTCCTGCAAAGTATTTGAAAAGCTCTTTCTGTTGTACTTGACCTCCCTTGCAAGGTTGAGTTCCAATGAGGCCTTAGTTTTCCTAGTTGCCTCCCTACATCCTCTGACAGAAGTCTTACACTCCTCCCAAGTGGCCAGCCTCTCCTTCCATGATCTGTAGACTCTCTTCTTTCACTTGAGTTTGCTTAGCAGTTCCCTACTTAACCTGGCTCCCTTTCTCAATTTCCTACTTGGGATGCTCTGATCTTGAGTTTGGAATAAGAGGTCCTTGAATATTACAGTTATTTTATATATTTTTATGCTAATGTCTCACCTAAACCTACCCTGGTGCAGTTTGAGGTCCATCCCTCTTGTCCTATCACTAATTACTTATGAGAATAAATCACCACCTACATCTCTATATTGTTCTTTTGGGTAGTTGTAGAGGGTGATAAGGTCTCCCTTCAGCTTCTTCCTTCTCAGATTAAACAATCTCAGTTTCCTCAGCTGCTCTTCATAAGACTTATTCTCTAGGCCCTTCAACAACTTAGTTGCTCTTCTTTGCACCCACTCCAGCGCCTCAATATCTTTCTTTCATTGAGAAGCCCAAAAACTGAACACAGTACTCAAGGTGTGGCCTCATCAGTGCTGAGTCCAGAGGATCAATCACTTCTCTACTCCTTCTGGTCATACTATTTCTGATACAAGCCAGAATGCCATTTGCATTCTTTGCCACGTAGGCACACTGCTGGCTCACATTTAGCCACTTCTTAATTAGAACCCCAAGGTTCCTTTCTGCTGGACAATTTCTCTGCCACACTTCCCTAAGCCTGTAGTTTTGCATGGGGTTGTTGTGAGCCAAGTGCAGGACCAGGCACTTGGCCTTATTGAAGCACATACCACTGACCTTGGCCCATTGATCCAATCTGTCTAGTTTGTTTAATGACAGAGTCAGAATAGTCTTTTCCATCTAAAAGTTGTATGAAAATAAGTTGTCTTAAAAAACGTCATATATAAAATGCATATATATTATTCAAGTATGTACATAGTATATAGCTTTACATATCTTTAACCAATATATTTCTTTGCTTGGTTTTCCACTTGAACAGTCAGGAGGTTTGAATTTCAGGGACTCTTAAAAGTTACCTATAGCAGCTTAAATTTAAACTGAACTGAACTAAATCTACATCTCTGTATCAAAGAAAGGCACCCATTGATCTATGTCTTAATTCCACGATAGTGCATTATCACAGAATCACAGAAACATTCAGGTTGGAAAAGACCTTCAGGATCACCAAGTCCAACCCAGAATGGTACTCTATGAAATTAACTCCTAAACCATATTCCCAAGCACCACGTCTAAACCACCTTTAAACACATTTACCCTTTACAAGCAGACAGAACTCCAATCACCTGCTCAGTCACTCCATCTCTTCAATGTGACTGGAGATGAAAAAAAAGAATACAAAGTCTCATGGGTCAAGATAAGGCACATTTCACCCTAACTGATTCTGGCCTGGATGTTCTAAAGAAGGGGTTCCTCTACACACCATACAAATTATGTCACATGGAGTAAGTGTGTTGCACTGATAATAAAATGGCCTTGAATAGTGTGATCTTCATGTATCTTGGAGGTGATCACAAACTGACCAGAGGATATCATGAGAGAAGGAGGAGATAACTCATGCTGAAGAGGCCCTACCATACAAAAAACTACCTGGTAACAAGAAGAAATATGCCCTGTTCACTGATGGATCCTGTCATGTTGTGGGAAAACACTAAAGGTGGATTTGCTGTAATTCTCATGCATAGGAAAACTGGAAAGCATGTACTCCCCACAGCCCTAAAGGTACTCAAGCAGCTTTCCAAATTATCTTTCAAAGACATTCAAATTAAACAGGGAGAAAGAAAAGCACACTCTCTATAAACTAAAGGATATTTAAGTGTATAACCCTCAAGATGACAATTTCTGTTAAGAGTGGAAAGAAGAGCAATGAGGAGCTCACCCAGGTCTGGTTAACATTAAAACAAAATGCTGAATGTTTTTTAAAACTGTGAAGCCCTGCTAATACAAATTCAGGGCAGTGCTCCTTTATTGAATCTTGGGTGACAGATGAAATATTTGGTCATTTTTCAAGCAAAATCTCTTTAATGTCTGTTTTTCTACATTAATGTTTCTGAACCCAAGGATCTGCTGATGAAAATCCCTGTGTTTATGCTACAGTGATACAGACTAAAAATTGTTATCATATCAGTGTTTTTTCTCAGTCTGTGACAGTTAATGCTTGGCTCAAGCACAGCCTGCAATTACAAAAACACAGGAAATTTTTCCAGTGGTTGACAGGAACGACACTTTTCTTTTTGGGAATAGGGCATTTCGAATAGGGAGCTTATCCATATGAATTCAGTCTGTCTTCCTTCACAAGGTGTTTGCTTGCTTTATCTCCCAGTATTGGCAGAGTTCTTGGGCAAGAAGAGCAGAACAAGTGTCAATAGCAGCATAGAGTGCACCCTCAGCAAGTTTGCTGATGATGCAAACTGTGTTCTGCAGCAGACATGCTGGTGGGAAGGGATGCCGTCCAGAGGGACCTTAACAGGCTGGAGAGGTGGACCAAGTGTCCTGTTTTGGGGCTGGACAGATCCTCTGTTGCTCCAAGAAGAACAAGAGAATGACACTCCACAGACAGATTGGAGAGTGATGGAAAGTTTAAATGTAAAAGCAATTAGTGAAACTTCAAAACCCACAAAGCATAGTAACAAAGAATCCCAAAGCATACAGAGTCCCTTACACAACACCCAAAGGCCTCACAACTCTTCCCTTTTACTCACCTGAGGGTATACCCAAAACCCCCAGGGCTCTTTCTTCCCCCCCTACTGCTAGGCTAGTCTCAGGCTGGCCAGGTCTGAGATTGCCCCCCCTCCATTCTCCTCCTGGCATTAGGCCTAGACAGGCCTAAGAGGCCTTGAGATACTCCCCCACCATTACCGGATAGGGAAGCATTTCCCACAGGAGCAGAGAAGGAAGAAAGAGGAAGAGAATGACTTTGCAGATGAATTTATAGGGTGCAGAATTTATGGGTAGAAATACGCTGATTCCTGTGCCCACCTTATTGAGTCAGACACTCAGGACACCGGAGGTGTAATTTATGTGGCAGTAACAGGGGGCCCCCAGCCTAAACTGCCACATCATGTGACTAGTGACCTTAGACAAAGATAATCCTAACCTTTAAATTTAGTGAAAAATGCAAACTTCTTTCTACTAAATACATCAAAATCAAAATGCTTATTAGAGCTATTATAGAAAGGGTACAGAGCAGAGATAATACTTCACATTCCAGTATTTTATGTTGCCCTACAAAGAGTATCGATAAAAGTAAACTATTTCTGTTTGTCCAGATCTGATTCACACTTCAAAGTATTATGCTTCTCATTAAAACTGATGACTATTATGATGACATCTCATATGTGTATTTACTATCCTTTGAGGGAAGTAAAACCAAAAATACATAGTTGAATTCTATAAAAGGTGTGTGTAAGTCAAGGCTTTCTGAGGACATGAGTTTCTATTCATTACAGACTGGAGAAGGGTTATGTAGTAGTTCTCACCCTTCTGTGCTTAGCTGAGGCTAGGTCAAGTCTGGCTCTTGAAGGCTGTATCCTTTGCCTGTGCAAGACTACAATTCTCCTCTCCCAGAGGACTCCTATTTTGTAGTTGGAGAACATGAACAAATTAGCAGTTGGAGAAATAAATACACATAAGAATGCTTGAGAGAAAAATGGGAAACCAAACAGCAGAAAACGATTGGTGAGACTCTGAAGAGACAAACATTGTCAGAGGGGAAGGACGATCACAGCATGTGGGTAAGAGCAGGGAGTAGGTAGTTAAAAGCAAGGCTGGACCCTAGAAATGGCATTTGGGAGATGATAGATTGAGCAAAAGCAGAATTTGGCAGGGCTTTCTGGATTACACTCTTTTCTCTGCTAGATGTGCTTGGATCTAGAACAAGTAGCACCACTCTTTAGAATATGAGGTTTTCTGCATTTGTTACCCTCACA
Source organism: Indicator indicator (assembly GCF_027791375.1). Lineage (NCBI taxonomy): Eukaryota > Metazoa > Chordata > Aves > Piciformes > Indicatoridae > Indicator > Indicator indicator. Next base: position 13,853,447 of record NC_072053.1, on the reverse strand, counting down.
GGCCAAGATCCTTTTAAAATAAGAACAACAAACTTTTCTCTATATATTCATATTAAGCAGCAGCTTGACTCAGATCTTCAAAAACAAGAGCTTCCAATAACTCCCTTTATAAGTGAGATGAGAAAACTAAAGAAATAAAGATTCCGATGTTTACATGTGATTCCTACCTTAAGCTGTCCATCAAGAAGTCTTATCTCAATTGTAGTGCAGGGGAGCCACCCCATATGAGATGTGGATGCTGAGCCTGATCTGTCATCCACAGAAATGAGTTACATCTAGAACAGTCACAGAGGAAAAGATAAACCAGAGGTGCTACTCTTTAAACTGCAAGTGTCTGAGGTAGGATATTTTAAGGTGGATCACAATAGCTTCCTCCAGTTAAAACCGTTTCTCATCAGGACAGCTTCCTCTCTCTTCACCAACCAATCACCCTTTCTCTTACCTAAACTACCAGGTCTTAGGATGATAGAAATAAGGTTCATGAGAAGTGTGAGAATTAAAAATGTAGACAGTAGTAACATGAAGGAGACACCATGCAGCAGGGATGTGATCATCATTCTCTGGTTAAAACAAAACCATACAGGCCATCTGTGCAGACATGAAAGAAATACAGTTAAAGCAAGTTAGATATGACTGCAACAAAACTAGCTGTCAGATGCTAGAAAACACAACATTGGTATGGATTCTAACATGGCAAGGTATTAATGAAATGAAAATGGGAGGATGGTAAGGCAAAAAAATCTCTTTGTAGAAAATAGTGGAGGAAAATGGAGAAAAGCAGTTACTTATTTTCTTTCATATGATGAAATTGTTGACCTTGCATAACTTCATGTCTGTGAACAGCTACACATTCCAGTCATTCAAAAATGCAATCATAATCCCCAATCTATTGTAACAAACTGGGGTTAATAAGCACCTTACGGGGGTAAATCAGGATATGAATTTGTGATGTTGTTATAGTAACTACATGTTTACGCAGTGTTTCATTTAACAAAAAATGAGATAAATTATCTTTTTTTTCAAGAGAAGGAGACAATTGCAAAAGCTTTCAAAGAAAATCTGAACATTTATAATTTCTGAGTTTAGGTGCAATCTAATGTGTTCAAGTTTTACATCTATGTTTCCTCACCATAATTTGAACAAGTTCAAAGTGTTCAAAATTATGCAGAAATGCAAGAAACTTTGTAAGTCACACAGTATGCCCTTTCTAGGTCTGATAATATTAGGATGTCTTATTGCTTCCTGATTGTTCCACAGTTTTTCTCCCCATGAAGACATACAGATCAATGATGAAAGACAAAAATAGTGACCCCAGGTTGTTCACAAAAATGTCAGTTAGCTTTTGCAAGACTTTGCAAAGATATTGAGAAAACAAAACATTCCACTGGGAAGCCATAATTCTGTGATTAACATATTATTTATCACTTAATGGACAGACAAACAAACATTAAAAGCCTCTATAAAATCGATGGCAAGGAAAGGTACAGAGAGAAAAGTATTAATTTAAACTGTATTTTGAAAACATGGAGTTTCCTATTAAGAAATACAATAACTTCCATTACAGAATTATCCTGATTCAGAGAGCGTGGAAAATAGAACTCAAAAATATGAATGAAAAATAACAAACATAAACAAATTTTAAAATGTATATTAGTATATCATTACTGCAGGGAATGAGATGCTTGCATTACATGAAAATGATTGCCAGCTTTATAAACTAACATAAATAAATAAATTTATACTCTGCACACTAAGATAAATTTTATAGAGGAATATTTGAATGGGTGACTGAAATAAATAATAAATAAATGAATATCTATTTTAAAGAGAATTTTAAAATTAAGAAAATCCCCGAGTTCTGAAAGAGTGATACTGTGGTAGTGATATTCAAAAAAGAATGGTCTGAATAGTCCTACTAATTATAGGCCAGTAAACCAGGCATCAAACTCAGACAATGTAATGAAAAAGTCAGTATGGTTTTCCATCAATAGAGAATCAGAAAGAGGAGACTGCAATTCAAAGCAGTCAATGTGGTTTTGTAGAAAGTAGGTTTTGTCAAGTCGTTTGGATTTATTATTTGATAAGATCACAAATTTAGTTGGTAAAGGTAGATGTACATGTGTAATACATCTAGATTTTTGTGTGGCATTTCACTTTTACAGGAAAAGAAGAACATTTTAAATAAAAATTATAAATTACTGTATGTCACAAGTTAAACGGGTCATGAATTTGCTAATCAACAACTTCTAAGTGGTAGTCAGTGAAAAATCCTCCCTGGACATATTAACATTCAATATGCTTATTTCAATATGCTTATTTCATGTTTATTACCTGAAAATGGCATTGCTACAGAAAAGAAAACAATTCCTGGTAAGGGTAGGATGTCACATAGGAAGAGAGTACCTCATTGCTCTCCACAGTTGCCTGAAAGGGGGTTATAGCAAGGTGAGGACTGGTTTCTTCTCACAAGCAACAAGTAAAAGGATAAGAAAAAATGGTCTCAGGTTGCATCGTGGGAGGTTTGGGTTGAATATTAGGAAATATTACTTCACTAAAAGGGTTATAAAGCACTGCAACAGGCTACCCAAGGAAGTGGTGGAATCACCATCTCTGGAGGTACTTAAAGATGCATGTAAATATGACCCTTTGGGACATGGTTTAGTGGTGTTCTTGACAGCGCTGGCTTAACAATTGGACTTGATGATCTTAAAGGTCTTTCCCAACCAAAATGATTGCATGCCAAGGGCCAGCCTAGCTAGCACAAAGATCAGAGTTTTTTGATCAGAGTTTTTTAATCAGTGAGGTGCACTTAAGTAGATACCACTAGGGACAGTTAAAACCAATTTTTTTTTCACACTTCATCTGTCCGCTGGTGATCAAAATTGCTGATAATTAAGAAGTGGAATAATAAGCAGATGAGTGATAATTATGGAATGTCTGCATATGGCAGTACTGAAAGTGGTGGTGAAATATTGCATGGATTTCTTGCACTTGCACTTTATAAAAAAGGAACAAACCACACTAAGATCTACCAAATGTATTTTATAATGAGAAGTTTAAGAGTTTAGATGAACTACTTTATCAAAATAAGATTGATAAAGTGACATCTACAATTTGTAAGCCTGTCAAGACAGCATGGTGCATAACAGGAAACTTGCTTACTCACAGTCAAAGACAAAAGTGAGGAATTTTATTTTAAAAATTGTGATTGATTTCTGCCTTGAAGTGTAACGATGGTCAATGATCATCAGTGATCAGTGCAGAAGGATAAAGTGATTGGCATCTAATGAACAAGAAAGTCAGATGAAATGATCCAAAGTTAAACATTGAGGGATTTGGCTTAACCGAACTAAGATTTTTCATAGCATTCCCTTATTTGAACATCACAGAAGTAGTATGTAATAAGCAGATCAACACACATCTTAAAACCAACATGCCTCTTGCAATTACATTTCATTCCTAATACTGACTCCATTGTGAGTCACAGTGAGAAATTCCCAGAATCACAGAACGTTCTACTCCTATTATGCTTCATGTGTGGCTATTTGTCTTTAGTTAAATAATATCCATTAATCTCTTTGCAAGACTTATCAAATATGACACACAAGGAAAAATGTAAAATCAGTGGTTAATGGTACAGAGATTTTTTTAATGGTGATTTAGCATTAATGATGACAGTTTATGAACAATGTTTAATTAAATGAATAGGGGAGGTAAAAATCACCTTTGTATTGAGCTTTACCTTAAATTATAGCCTTCAATGTTCAGAAGAGGTTACAAGTAAACTTCCCTGCAGTCTCTAGTAAGGGCTTTATACAATTTAAATCCAAAATGGATTCTGTAGGTTCTATCAGCAGATTAATCGTGGTCATCAGTCAGCTTCAAAGTGGTGTGAATTCACAGAGTTGGTTTTGTTTTCTTTATTGAAGGAGCTACAGTGAATGGTGTCAGCTTTATATCTGGTCCTTTCTTTTCTGTGTGTGGTTTGAAGAACAGGTAACCTTTATTGACTGACAGCACATGTTGCACACAAAGCTGATGTTCAGGCCGCTGGAATAGCAAAGTCTCTTAGATCCTTGAGAGGAAATGTTAAAAATATGGTTCCGCAGTTGCAATTCTTACTGCTTCAGTAAGAGTGGTTGATTCCAAAAAGCTGCATTTGAAAACTTGTTTCACAGGGGCAGTGATTTAAATACTGCATTTTATTACTGTATGACTCATCTTCATAGAACTGTACCATCAGACAATCATAACACAGAAAAACACTGCAATAAAAGTGTTACACAACATACACGCTGAAGGAGCAATTAACCAGAATAGAAAAAAAAATAATTGAAAATTAAGATTGAGTCTGTGCTCTATTCTTTTTTTGCCTACCTGGTTAATGAGAAGAATCATAACTATGAGATACATTCTGTGAATATGCATCATCATCGTGTATTTTCACTATTTTATGATTTTTATCTCTGTTACTATACACAGTTTCTTAACTCTGCATTAATATTGGTGGCATTAAACTCTCTCTTTCTCTCTCTCTCTCTCTCTCTCTCTCTCTCCCTATATATATATATATACACGTATTTACATATATATATGAAGGTTGTCCTCGTTTTGAGGCGACAACCTGTTGGAGCTGCTGATGAACGTTTGATACCATGCTGGTGGCATTCTAGGTTTATAATGAAAGTGATGGTCAGAGCAAAGGGTTATGGGACTTGGAGTTCAGGCTTTAACCTGTGACATTTCTTGTTTTTGGGTTTATTTTTTTCCTGGTTTCCGGCTTGAAGGGATTTGGTCCCTTCAGAGTGTGGTGGTTTGGCTCTGGCCTGGAGGCCAGTGGCCACCAAAGCCGCTCTCTCACTCCTCCTCTTAAATGGACAGGGGGAGAGGGGAGGAAGAAGAAAAAAAAGAAATTGACCAAAGCTAATAATAAGATAAAAGCGAATTTAATAACAATAATAGTCAAAAGCAATAGACCGCGCGGAAGCAAGAGAGAGATGTTAGTCTCTAGCTCCCATTAGCAGGACGATGGTCGGTCTCGGGAAGCAGGGCTCTCTAAGCTTGGTAGTTGCTTGGGAGGATAGACGCCATGGACCAATCCCCCCACTTCCTTCTTTTACTTCATTCTTATATCTGAGCTGACGTCATATGGCATGGAATACCTCTTTGGCCAGTCCAGGTAAGCCAGCTCAGCCATGTCCCCTCCCAAGATCCTGCCCATCCCTCAATGTACTCTTGGGGCAGGGAAACATTGAAAAGACATAGCCTGGGTACTTATTCAACAGTAGCCAAAACACTGCTATGTTATCAACTGCTGCTGCAAAACACAGCACTGGAGAATTAACTCCAGCTTGGCCAAACCCAATACAATCTCCACCCCTTATTCCATACCATTTGCGTCATGCTCAGGTTCTACACAATTCAGTACCTTTCATCATCTCATTTGATTCTCACGCTTAAATCCTTTCTTACTCACACTCACGATTCAATCTACATACTTAAACCATCTCAATATTCCACACAAAGAGACCCATATAAATATATAAAAAAAAGTTCTTCTGCTCCTCCAGATGTTACTCTCCAATCCGTTTGTGTGAGTCTCATTCTTTTGTCCCTTTCGGGGCAAGAGAGGATCTGTCTGGCCCCAAACCAGCACACAGAGAATCACAGAATTGCTGGCTGTAGGCTTGTGTGGGAAAGGGTTGTTTTATGGCTGGCTTGCTCATCTTGCTGCTCCTTTTGTGCTGTATATGGTATTTGTATACCATATCAATTCATTAAACTTTCCTTATCTCAACCCACAGAGCTTTTTGCTCTCGATTGTGGTAGTGAATCTTGTCAGAGCAAACTCTCTTAAACTAGGACAAAGGGTATTCTGTGATCCCAGGCCTATACCGCTGTTTCTCTATTCCCAACAAATCTAGTGTCACAGTTTCTCCCTTTCTGAGCAACTATATTTCAACTACAACTATGCAGTAGGGAATATAAACATTCATAAAAAGATATTTACTTCATGATATCAGATATCTGCACTGCTCTTTTTTCCATACTTCTATTTGTTCCTGAGCTCCAGACAATGTGTCATCTTGCAGCTCTATCTGCAGTTGGGCCCCTATGTGTTTCTATATAACATTTAAAGGCTTTTCGCTGTCACCTTCTGTCAAAATCTCATTTTAAGCACAATACAGAATTTAAATAGAATGCAAAGCATCCAGAATAGTTCAGAATGAAACACTGGAAATAGGTATTGCAGTGAAAATTAGAATGCATCTTACGCAGTGAGTTTATTACAGTTTCTCTCAAAACCGAAGTAACTTAGGACTTTCATTTCACAGCACTTGTCCAAAATTATAATTTCTTATTTTAAATGACTTATTATAAATATTAAAAATAAACTAAATTAAAAATGGGTACATGTTCATACAAAGATTAAAATTTGTCAGATTCTACAATCTAGTGTAGTCCTAGTAGATTATTGAAAAGTTGTTACAACACTGAGGTTGTACAACTCTACCAACACTATTATCATGCATCTTCTGTTTCAAACAATTGAACAAAGAGAAGCTGTTGTCATGGCAAGAAAGAACTCTTAATTTAGTAAGAGTTTATTTAGTTTTCTGTCAGGCCTTAGACAATTTCTCTGAAGTCTCTGCTTCTGCTTCCCTTGTGACGAAAGTGATGTGACTGATACCCTACACAACAGAGGGGCTGTGATCTTACACTTGGGTGTTGAAGCTCTTATACAAAAAGAATCAGGTATGCTTTAAACATCTGAGGACAAAAAAAAAAAAAAAAAAAAAAAAAGAAGAAACAATCCAAAGAAGAAACAAAGTGAATAATTCAGTACAAAGATTAAAGCACAGAAATTATATGTGATCTAATCACAACAGAGTTTTTGCATGTTGTTTTATTTACTTCTATTTAGTTACTGAGTATTTATTTACTTATTTATAAAAAAAATATCAAGCAGATGAGATGTCTCTCTCAATTTGTATTTCCTGCTCTGTTATATCTGCAAAGGGATTAATAAAGAATAATTTTTTTGTTGGCATATTTACTGGTATAGACATATAATCTGTGAGACAACATAATGCCTCCTAGGAAAAAAAACAAACTTGTATGTAAAGTATACAAGTGATTTGTAATCTCTCCTCATATCTGTCTGACTCAATTTTCTCTGGAATTCACAGGCACTTCAGGCAGCTGCTAATTTACTAGGGCTCATATCCTGTCCTCCATCTCCACCATCCACAGATAGTCTCATGAGGTCTGCCAGACTTTTAAGGCTAACCTTCTCTTCCTCATCAGAAGGATCTTTCTTAACAGCGTGTGGCAGTTTGGGCTGGGTGCCCCATGCCACTGCTGCATGAGATACATCTCTGGTGTCCCAGGTACTCGCCCACTGGGGGTGGACACAGGAAACGACGTATTTCTACCCATAAATCCTGTGCCCTGTAAAGCCATCTGCAGAGTCATTCTCTTCATCTTTCTTCCCTCTCTGCTCCCATGGGAGATGTCCTCTCTTATCGGGTAATGCCGAGGGGGTATCTCAGGCCTCTTAGGCCTGACTAGGCCTAATGCCAGGAGGAGAATGGAGGGGGGGGGGGGGGGCAGTCTCAGACCTGGCCAGCCTGAGACTTGCCTAGCAGTGGGAGGGGGGGGGGGAAGGAAGAGCTCTGAGGGATTGGGTAGACCCTCAGGTGGGAGGAAGGGAGGATTGGGAAGCTTTTGGGAATTCTGTGAGGGGGTTCTGTATGCTTTAGGATGTTCTTTTCCACTATGCTTTGTAGTTTGTAGTTTTCTGTAGCTTCACCAATTTGCTTTTCCATTTAAACTTTTCCATCACTCTCCAATTCGTTTGCGTGTGTCATTCTTTTGTCCCTTTCGGGGCAAGAGATGTTCTGGCTAGCCTCAAACCAGCACACAGCGGGTCCCTGAACAGAAGGATCCTGCACCTTCTGCAGCCTCTGTACCTCCTCCTGTGGCTTCTTTGTGCTTTCTGGTGAGAGCAGCAATTAAATTTATTGGTTTAGCTTTCACATGAACAGCAGAGTCAACAGGAACAAAGACATTCTGTGCAGAGACAGTAGGTACTCTTTGAGAACCTATAGCCACTGCTGCTTCCATTTTGGCAGCAGAGGGCAGAAAAGACTGTGCCTCATTCATGGTGGCTGCCTGTGTAACCATGGTAGCTATCTGAGGTCCTGGCAGAATTCCTGTAGCTACTGGCTCAGAGCCAAAGCTATCAGCATTCTTGTAAGCTTTCGCCTGTCTGCATTTGATTCTCAGCTCCTGTATGCTGTAATCAGAATCCAAATCTGTCTCAAGATCTCTCTGAGCTCTTCTGTGGTTCTTTTTTGTGTGTCTGTGCAGGCTGCTAGAGGAAATAGCTCTATGTCTCTCTCAACACAGTGCTACCAGCAGGCATAGGATTGTTACCACAAACACTAGATTCAAGCATAGCATATAAATCAATTTAGGGTTCCATTTGTTCACATAACCTTCTGCAATAGGAATAGCAAATTCATATCCTTCTGCTGTCAGATTTACAGTTGAATTGCCATAACTGCAATAAAACCAGAACAGTACTCAACAACTTCCTGCAACTTGAGTTTACCCCAAAGAAACAGTTTATATGCCACATATCTTACAATTTTATCTATCATAGCAGAAACAGCCTGTTTATAAATCACCACAGTCAGAATACAATACATAACATGCCACAGGATCCAAAGCAGCTTCATTGTGCTTCGTAATCTGATCAGAAATAAATTATAGAAGCAATTGCCTCGTGTTGAAGCACCAAAATATATTAATTGTTGCAGTGGAGAGCTAGAATCCCCCTCCCACACTGACAATAACCAGGCTAACTCATTCTGGAAGCAAAGGAAGATGTATTTACAGGCAAAACTACAATCTGTGATGAAGTGCAATGAATATGTACAAATATACACTATTCACAACATTTATAAATATATACAATCAGCAGAAAAACACAACAAATTCCTCTGGCCCCGAGAGGGGCTGTGCTTCTTTTTCAAACACCCCTTCCCAGAGCAGGCAAAAGGGAAGAAAGCCAAGAAGCCAAGAGGTTTGTTAAACTTAGCTTGTCAAGGTCAGTATGCCAGTATGTTATCCCCAGACTGAAGAGAAGTGCAGAGCAGACAGACTGAGACAGATGGACTGTCTGTACCTTGTTTTGAGTACTGACTCAACATTTCTATCTCTCCAATGGAAGTGTTTAGAATAATCATTATTTTGCTTTCTTACACCCAATTGTGATTTATTTACATTATTTCACTTTTCTGCTTGAATTTTGTGAAGAAAAATACACAGTCTTAAAACCATCACAATATCTGACTTCCATCCTTCTTACATTGCAGCATACATGCAATGATGAAATGTTTCACCTCCATCAAGGTGTATTCAAGACTTGCATCTGCAAGAGAATATCCATCTATCCTGTCAGACTGAGGATGACACTGCTTAACAGTGCCAAAAGGAGACCATAGTCAGTACTCAGGGAGAGTAATGACCCTGTAATCACATATTTCTTGACATGAGTCTTGTAAACTTTGGTCGAGGTCTTTCCAATGATTGGTGTACATTGAATCATATGGTTGGAAGGAACCTCCAGAGATCATCAAGCAGAAACCACATGCCAAAATAAGATCATCTAAGGTAGGCCACACCTGAATGTATCCAGGTGGGTTTTGAAAGTCTCTAGAGAAGGAGATTCCACCACCTCTCTGAGAAGCCTGTTGCAGTGCTCCATCACCCTCACAGCAAAGAATTTTTACCTCATGTTAAGGTGGAAATTCCTGTGTTCTAGTTTGTGACCATTGCTTCTTATCTAATCACAAGGCACCAGTGAAAAGATACTGGAACCTTCTTCTCAACAACTATATTTCAGATATTTGTAAATGTTGGTAAGATCCCCTCTCAGTCTTCTATTCTCCAGACTAAACAGCTCCAGGTCTCTCAGTCTTTTCTCATAAGACAGTTGTTCCAGTCCCTTAATCATCTTCATAGCCCTCTGTTGGACAGTCTCTTGTATTTCCCTGTCCCTCTTGAATTAGGAAACCTGGAAGTGGACACAGTACTCAAATGTGGTCTCACCAGGGCAGAGTGGAGGGTGCGAAGAATCTCCCTTGACCTACTGGACACACTCTTCTTAATGCACCCCAGGACATCACTGTCAATCTTGGTCACATGGGTGAATTGCTCTCCTATGGATAACTTACTGCCCACCAGTACTCCCACGATCCTTCTCCATGGAGCTGCTTTCCAGCAGGTCTGCCCCTAATTTGTACTGGTGCATGGTGTCGTGCTTCCCCAGGGGCAGTACTTATTATTGCTGAAGCAGCGAAAAGAGAGAAGGATTGTTTTACAAACTAAATCTTATGGAACATACCTCTCCAATGGGATTGTTTAGAACTATCATTATTTTCCTTTTTATACGTAATGGAGAATTGTTTACATTCTACCACTTTTTGTTCAAGATCTGTGAAAAGTTTTAAAGGTACAGCCTATAACTACCATAATCCACCCTTCTAAACAATTCCATTGGTTGCTAACACTATCCATCTAATCTAAAACAATAACTACACTAATGAGTAAGCAAAGTTCATAGTCCCTATCTTCAATTTATCTTCTGTTCTGGCTATCTCAGATGTAGATGATTTTAAAGTTCAGAAAACTACACACTCTGAATTTAAACTCTCTCAGCTAAAGTTAGATTTCTTTGTGGAACACTCTGAATTCCATCATTCTCTTGCATCACCCAGTAAGTGTGGCCAGGCCCTTCAGCAGAAACCACCCCACGGACAGTTTTGGCCTCTCCTGAAGGAGAAAATATGCAAACAGTTTTGCCTAACAGATGCTTTTCTCTGATAATAGGAACTCCATCACCTTCTACATTTTGTAACAAATCTGATTGTGCAGGCTCAGTTTGCTGAACCTCTGCTATTTACCAACCAGGTTGCTTGTGCTAGATGCTTGTCACAGTTTTTCAAATATCCACCCCCCTATGGCTTTCAGAGTGGTTTTCAGCAAACCATTGTAACATTCAATCTTCCCTGAAGCTGGTGCATGTTAGGAGATATGGTATATACACTTGACACCATGCTCTTTGGCCCAGTCTTTTACAAGATTGTTCCTGAAATGAGTTCCGTTGTCTGATTCGATTCTCTCTGGAGTTCGGTGTCTCCACAGGATTTGTCTTTCCAGGCCAAGAATGGTGTTACATGGAATTGGATAAGTTTCTAACCATCAACTGCTTCCTTCCTCCATAGTCAATGCATATTGTTTACCAGATCGAGAACGAGGTAGAGTGATGTAATCAATCTGCTACACCTCACCATACTTGTACTTGGACCATTGGTCACTGTACCACAAGGACTTGATTTGCTTTGCCTGCTTAATAGCAGCACAAATGTCACAGTCATATATGACTTGTGTGATAGCATCCATGGAAATGTCAACGGATCTGTCACGGACTCACTGGTAGGTTGCATCTCTGCCTTGATGTCCTGATATATCTGAACCCACCAAGTTAGAAAGAATTCACCTTGGTGTATTTAGTCAAGGTCAAGATCATAGTTTGTATCTATTTGATAATAGTCTGAGGACTATACCAAACAAGGAAGTTTCCTAGTGACCACCTTAACCCAGGCTACACAGAGACAGCATATGTCCTTATGAGGAGGGTCTACCTCTCATGTTGGACCCTCTGTTCCCCTCAGAGGGAGTCACATATAAATCTTCGTGTCTTCCTTGTCAGTGTTGTTGCAATATAGGCTATAGGTTATACAGATGAGTAGAGGATGTTTCTGTCTCAATGGCACTGATGCCAACTGACAGTCTAGTCCTGAGGACTCTATGCACACTGTTGGCTCCAGGTCTGGATTTAACCATAGTTCACAAGTGAAGATGTAATACAACAAGCTGTTCTATTCTGCCCCTTAGCAATAATTGTTCTTTCTTTAATTTTCAAATATTTATATCTAGTAGAAAGTGATCAACTCTCCAAATATTTTTGAAAGAAAACAGAGAAATCAGAGGAAAGAGTTGAAGTCATGGATGAAAATTTCCGCACAACGTATGAGCTCAGAGAAAATGGAGTCTCTTGAAATTCGACTCTAGCTCCCAACTTAGTCACTAGCCTAATTGTCACAAGCCTACATGAATGTTTCCTAGAAATATATTTTCTTATGAAACAAAAGCAGAATCAATAGGGAGATCCTGAAGACTGGGATTATAAAATGAGATTTCTAACCTTGACTTTTATGATCATTCATTGGCACCATTCTGTTTCCCGTAATCAGATTCATCCATACACAAATAACTTAATTACAGAATCACAGAATCAACAAAGTTGGAAAAGACCTCAGAGGTCATCAAGCCCAACCTATTACCTAATATCTAACACCATCTGACAACTAAAGCATGGCTCCAAGTGCCACATACAATCTTTTTTTGAACACTTCCAGGAACGGCAACTCCACCACCTCCCCAAGAAACCCATGCCACTGGCCAATTACTGTTTCTGGGAAGAACTTTCTCCTCACCTTGACCCTAAAATTCCCCTGGCACAGCTTGAGACTCTGACCTCTCTTTCTGTCAGTGCCTGGGAGAAGAGACCAACTCACTCCTGGCTACACCCTCATTTCGGGTAGTTGTAGAGAGCAATAAGGTCTCCCCTGAGCCTTCTCTTCTCCAGGCTAAACAATCCCAGCTCCCTCAACCTCTCCTCATAGGGCTTGTGCTCCAGATCTCTCACCAGCCTTGTTGCCCTTCTCTGGATATGTTCAAGTATCTCAACGTCCTTCTTAAATTGAGGAGCTAGAACTGGACACAGTACTCAAGGTGTGGTCTAACCAGTGCTGAGTATAGGGGCAGAATGACTTCCCTGCTCCTGCTGGCCACACTATTCCTGATGCAGGCCAGGATGCCATTGGCCTTCTTGGCCACCTGGGCACACTGCTGGCTCATGTTCAGCCCAGATCCCTTTCTGCCTGGCTGCTCTCCAGCCACTCCAACCCCAGCCTGTAGCACTTTGTTTTTGCCAAATCACAGAACCTGGCACTTGGACTTGTCATCCTGTTGGACTCTGCTCATCTATCCATCCTGTAAAAGTCCTGCTGCAGAGCCCTCCGAGCCTCTAACAGATCAACACCTGCTCCCAACTTGGTGTCATCTGCAAACTTACTAATGGTGGACTCTATTTCCTCATCCAGATCATCAATAAAGATATTAAACAGGATCAGACCCAACACTGATCTTTGGATGACACCACTAGTGACTGGCCTCCAACTGGGTGTGTCACCATTCACTACTACTCTCTGGGTTCAGCCATCCAGCCAGCTCCTAACCCAGAGCAGAGTGCACCTGTCCAGGCCACTGACTGACAGCCTGGCCAGGAGTTTGCTGTGGTGGACAGTGTCCAGGTAGACTACATCCACAGCCTTCCCCACATCCACCAGGTGGATCACCTGATCATAAAAGTAGACCAGGTTGGTCAGGCAGGACCTGCTCCTCCTAAATCCATGCTGGCTAGGTCTGATCCCTTGGCCATCCTGCAGGTGCACTGTGATTGCCCTCAAGATAATCTGCTTCATAATTTTACCTGGCATCGAGGTCAGGCTGACAGGCCTGTAGTTTCCAGAATCCTCCATCCCACCCTTCTTGTGGATGGGAATCACACTGGCCAGCTTCCAGTCATCAGGGACGTCTCCAGTGAGCCAGGTGGTAAATGATGGCCAGTGGCTTGGCGAGCTCATCATCATCATCAACTCCCATGGACTTGTTGGGACAAACTGAAACATCAAATACTACCTTTTAGGTTGTCAATCTAAATTCAGTCAGCTAAAGTCTGTAAATTCTGACTCAGACACTTACCAGTACCACGGGATTTTGAGAATAAATTTGATATGAGTCACTGTACTACTACCTTTTCCAGAGTTTCTTGTGCACTGCCCAAGTGTTTGTAAAGACTTAAGGACCTTAAATACCACTTCTGAATTTAGCCTAGTATGCTATTTCTAGCTTTAGACAAAGATGTTAGTTTAAAATGGTGAGTGAAGAAGTAGATAAAAATAAATGAAGAGGTTTCTGATGATGTACTTTCTGTTTTCTGTTAGTACTTATTTTATATTTTTCTACCATAGGTGTTTTGGAAATACTTCTCTTTTTTCATAGTTAAATGTCTGCTCTTTCTTATTTTTCATCTCTGAAATGACCTTTGCACTTTTTCTGAAAGTTGAGTATAATTAAAGATAATCATTCAAGGGAATCAGTATTACTGCATTGATTTAGACAGTAGTCTTCAAGCATTGGATCAAACATAAATCAGAGTGTTGATGAAAAAAATCTGAATGAAGTTCAGAAAACCCTTGCAGTTTCCCATGTTTTTTAGCATAGGTCATTTAAAAGGAAAGATCAAAAACTGAGTGTACATGACTACTGATGATGACGAGCACAGTCTGTTCTCACAGCTGCAAAGTCCAGTTCAGTCCATTGTAGTAGCTGTAAAACAGTGATGGGGAGGCAGCCCTTGCACTGAAGTGCTCCCTCCAGACAGAAGAGTGAGAAGAAATACATCTTCCTTGAAATACAATATTTCTTTTGCCTCCTTTTTTTTCACACCATCTCTTCTCTGGAATAAAGTGAGATTTTTGCATTTCCAGTACTATCAATCTGATACTTTTTGTGAGTGTTAAGTTCACTTAATTGTAATAAAAATATCATATTAGTTAAAAAACATAATAAAATGGAAATATTTTCTTACTTCAAGATCAGCTGGAGGCCTTCAAGCACTGTGTGCTGGTTTGAGGCCAGCCAGAACATCTCTTGCCCCGAAAGGGACAAAAGAATGACACACGCAAACGGATTGGAGAGTGATGGAAAGTTTAAATGGAAAAGCAATTGGTGAAACTACAGAAAAACTACACAGCATAGTGGCAAAGAACATCCTAAAGCATACAGAGTCACTTTACATAGTACCCAGAGGCTCCCCAATCCTTCCCTCCTCCCACCTGAGGGTCTACCCAAAACCCCCAGGGCTCTTCCTTCCCCCGCTCCCACTGCTAGGCAAGTCTCAGGCTGGCCAGGTCTGAGACTGCCCCCCCCCCTCCATTCTCCTCCTGGCATTAGGCCTGAGATAGCCCCCCGGCGTTACCCGATAAGAGAGGACATCTCCCATGGGAGCAGAGAGGGAAGAAAGATGAAGAGAATGACTCTGCAGATGGCTTTATAGGGCGCAGGATTTATGGGTAGAAATACATTGTTTCCTGTGTCCACCCCCTATAGGGCGGGCACCCGGGACACCAGAGGTGTATCTCATGCAGCAGTGGCAGGGGGCACCCAGCCCAAACTGCCACACACTGTATCACTACTCTATATATTAGTTAACTAATAAATACAGTTAGTTTCATATTTTGCCAGAACTGGAACATTTGTGAAGATGTTAACACAGTATCAAACTTCACAGTCTTCTGTGAAAAGAAGTTTCTTGGTATGATCTTGGAAATAAGAGCAGGTGGTGGTGGTGTTAGTAGGTTACTACTAATCCTTGGCCCTGGGTGCTTTGCTGAGATAATTTGGGCAGATCACTAATCTTCAGACATAGATAGAAATCAGATTGTTAAAAGATGTCATATCATAACAGCAGAAATGTTTCAGCCTGCAACTCATACTTCCACAAATCCATAAAAAGATTTTTTTTATGGAGGAAATTTGTATTCATATTATAAACCAATAGTGTAGTATTGATCCAAAATCTTCTGTAAATTTTGGCAGACCATTTTTTTATTTGTTTATTTGTTTAAATTAGAGATTAAAAAAAGTAGATCACTTTTAAATGACAGGACTGAACACAGGTTGATGCAAATTTAACATCATTAATGCAAAAAATTACTCTCAGGAATTTGTATTTTGCTTACATATTTTTATTCCTCAGCTCTACTGAGATAATTCTTCTCTCATGTTTTATTTGTTAAATGAATTGGTTAAAAACAAACAAACAAACAGATAAAAACAAAAAAACGCAACCAACCAACCAAACAAAAAACCCAGCCCACAAAAAGAAACAGAAAGCAAATAGAAAGAAAACACCAATTACCTTAATGTTTTTGTGTACAATACTGGTAAAAGTTGGAGATTAACTAAAAAATTCATAAAATATTTTATATTAAATGATAGCTTTATTTCAATAATTACTTCAATGAAACATTTGTATTCATTTCATAAATAAAAAAAAATTATGTTCATTTTTCCTGGTGAAAAACTGTAGTTACTTGTTTTACACTTTTCTTTGACAGAAAATGTATTTGATAGTCAACCAACCAGACTTCCAAAACAGAGAAAAATGCCTCTGTTACATCAAACCTGGTGCTCATCTAAACATTAACTTCTCTGAAGCTGACCCATGTGAGTTGCTTGCTGTTCCAAACGTGCTTCTCTATTGCACCATTTTTAAATTAATAGTATAGTGAAATCCTTTAGCTTTATCTCCAGTGGAACTAAGTGGTAAGGAACTTCACAAGGAGATGATAAACACAACATTAACAGAAATACTTACGTATCAGTTTTGATGCTACAGCAACAAGCTGCAAAAGCCAACAGAAAATGAAACTGTACTCTTTCAGCTTTCCTGTGTTTAATGCCATTTTGGTTTTGTTTAAATCCCCTCATGTGCTGCGTGATACCCTGATCTGTGGATTATAAACGTAGCAACTAAATATACTGGACTAAAGCAATTACAGTGAGTAACCTAGCAAATCTGATTTTTATCAGCATCTGTTAAAAGCTCTGTTGCCCTAGAGAATTCTAGAGTTCCCCCACCTTGTGGGCAAAACCAGCATGTTTCTGATGTTTTTTTTTTCTTTTTCTTTACAGTTTAAATTATTGTTTCTGGATTTTTTGCTAATATTGCTTAAATTGTTACGTGTTCCTGCTGGTGAGATATCTGTTCCACAACTGAGTATTTCAAACCAGTAAATAGGTTTTATTAATATTTTCACAGGATTTTTAAAAATTAATAAAGTTATTTATATTTTTATTAATCATTCCACCTACTAAATATTAATAACTATAACACTTAGTCACTAACAGGAAGTATCATTTGCCTGTAAAGGCACTCATTACTTCACCAGAGAGGGCTGTCTTATTTTCTTAAGATTAAGCTCTGGTAACAATAACATTAGAGTCTTTTGTACATCTGTAAGAAAATGAACATTGCATTAGTATTTTGTGACTTGATAATTACTGGCAGCTGAGCTGTACTTTTGAGTCATCCTGCATATATAGCCAAAAAGGATAACTGCAAGCCATTAATACGTACTGTTCAGTCATTAATTTTATCATTTGTTGCATACTGAGGAGTTTCACTGAATTGTGCCTTGTTATTTTTAGTGTGCCTGTCTAAGCAGACATGGGAAATATCTTAAAACACTAGCTGCATGTTAATTTGAAAAGTAGCAGCAGTTAATGACTCCACAGTTTTGTAATTCATATTGACATAGTTTAATGACTGATTTGCTTTAAATGTCAATATGTTGACAGAAACATCTAAGTAGCTAGCTAGACTCTTCTACCTGCTTCCTGCATCACAGAGTGATCTGGTCCAAAACGTTGTGACTTCAGCATTAAAGGACCTAATTACTCTACACATAGGAAGGTGATCTAAGCATCTTTTGATGCTTTGTTCCATCTTTAAGCAAGTAGGATCTGAGATAAAAAATGTTGTGCAGGATGCACAGAAGGATCCAGTACCAGTGAGAGAGAGAACAAATACACATTTGATGGTCACAACCAACAAGCACAGGAACCTGCAGACACCGGAAAAGCACCTATAGAGACAATCAAGCCAAGGTCTTCTGTTCCGGGCCAGAGAGTGAAACTTCAAACGACAACAATGTATGCTCAGGATGGACATAAGGAAAACTGTTCCCACTAGCACTAAGAAGCATAATACTGAAATACACTTCCTGGTGAACTTGCTGAATTTCCATATTTGGAAGTTTTTGAGACTCAGATAGACAAAGTCACAGATGGCCTTGTCTAGTGTTAGTGACAGTACTGCTTCAAGTGAGAGGCTGGGATCACATCAGGTGGGATCTCATCACATGAAGCTTTCTGTGATTTGGTGACAATATTAAGAATGACCTTACACAGGTCAAACATGACAACTGTTTTCTGTCATGGTGAGGAGTGATTAAGGATGAAGAAGGATGGTTATTAATTATGAAATATGAATTATGAAAATTATTTATTAATTATTAAAATTATTAATAAATATTAATTACCTTATATATATAGATTTGGATGCACGGTTGTAACAATATAGTCCATAACTGGTTCAGTATTTACAATTATACCCAATTACAATATTTACAGTCAATTTCTAATTAAGAGAAAGAAAAGGTGCAGTTATGCTGCTTGTCCACTAGATGGAGACTCGACAAGACGCTTGCGGCTTACAACTATGTACAGAGATATTTATAATGTTATCATGAGGCAAGTTAAGCTAGAAATATCACGCGGCTATATGCGGGCGCTTTGAATAGAAGGTTACTGAATGTTGTACGCATGGAAAGATACATTCTGTCTTTCTCTGTAGCGAGACAAGTTGCTGGGTTACACTGGCTGCTTGCTGCTGCTGTTGGTCCCATTTGGGTGGCAGCTTTATTTCTTCCCCCCACCTTCACAGGGTGGGGTGGCTTGTTTTCCTTCTCCCACAGTCACGGGGAGGTGACTTTCCTTAGCAGGGTTGGCTCCCTGAACGGAGGATTGGCACGGCAGGGCCAGTCCAGAGGAGTGGTCTTCCGTATGGCGCTGGGTCAGGTGATGGTTCCTGCTAGGCGGGTTTCAGTGGGGGGTGCAGTGTAAGCGACGCTTTCCCCCTCATCTCGGCTTGAGATGAGCTGGCTCTGCCAAAATATCAGTGACTGCTTTCCATTAAGGTTAGAATGCTGCAGTCTTTGACTTTGACTTCAGAGGAGAGGCTATCTTTGCTCTCTCTTTCCTTCAGGGAAATCCCAGGTGCTTTGCTCTGACAACACAGAGCTTTGGAGCGGCAACAATGGGCAACTTCCTTCCTCTCCCACAAACGGCAGGGGCTACGCAAGATGCGTTCCTGCTTTGGCTGCTTCTTGTTGCAGCAGATCTGGACTACCAGGCTTGGGCTTAGTCCTTCCCCTTCTGGGCTAGAGCTTACCCTCTTTCGGGCCTTCCTCAGTCCTTTCGACTGCGCTTACGACGCTGGTTTTCTGCATCAGCGAAGGGATCATCCTGTTTGCTGGTTCCTCGAGAGGCTTGGTGGGCTGCTTCTGTATCACAGAGGTTTCCAGTATGCTTGCATGTGAGAAGGCTTACAGCTTACGCAGCGTGAGCTTACATAGCAAGTGAAGGCAAAAGGAGAAAGCAAAGTAGTAAACTAATGGAGTAGTACTTACAGATTCTCGAGGCTGGATCTGGCCAATGGGCACACTTGTCAACAGCCTGCTTCCACCTATGGAAAAGGTGAAGCTAGAATTATGCCCTTAGATGGCAAGAGCATGAGCATGCCATGGATGCATGCAGTTGTTTACCCCTTAGGAGACAGGTTGGCATCTGGGCCTTTGCCCTCCTCTCCTGGATAGAGGGTGGAAGGGGGAGACTTACCAAAACATGTTGGGACAAGTTTGCTGGTATTCGGGGGCATAATTCTGGGCATGTGGTACCTTCATTACAATTTCTAGGAGGAATAATAGCCAGTAATTTAACTTATGTCATCTACCTTCCCAGTCTTGGATGAAGATTGAGGCTTGATCTCTGATGGCATATGTTATTGTATGTTCTTTTTTGCTATAAGAGCTGTGAATTCTTGCTTTATGCATCACTGCTGCATTTTTTTTTTTTTTTTGGTTTCACAGATCTATTTGGAAGGAAAGAAAGTGCTTTTTTCGCCCACGGACAAAAAAAACTCTCCACGTTGGAATCACCTTGTAGAATGTGTGGTCTAAAGATGATCATAGAATCATAGAATCATAGAATCAAGAAGGCTGGAAGAGACCTCAAAGATCATCGAGTCCAACCTGTCACCCTAAACCTCATGACTATCTAAATCATGGCACCAAGTGCCACGTCCAATCCTCTCTTGAACACTTCCAGGGATGGTGACTCCACCACCTCCCTGGGCAGCCCATTCCAATGGCCAACCACTCTCTCTGTGAAGAACTTTCTCCTCACCTCCAGCCTAAACCTCCCCTGGCGCAGCTTGAGACTGTGTCCTCTTGTTCTGCTGCTGATTGCCTGGGAGAAGAGACCAACCCCCTCCTGGCTACAATCTCCCTTCAGGTAGTTATAGACAGCAATGAGGTCTCCCCTGAGCCTCCTCTTCTCCAGGCTAAACAGTCCCAGCTCCCTCAGCCTCTCCTCAGAGGGCTTGTGCTCAAGGCCTGTCACCAGCCTCGTTGCCCTTCTCTGGACATGCTCCAGCAATTCAACATCTTTCCTAAACTGAGGGGCCCAGAACTGGACACAGTACTCAAGGTGTGGCCTAACCAGTGCTGTGTACAGGGGTACAATGACCTCCCTGCTCCTGCTGGCCACACTATGCCTGATGCAGGCCAGGATGCCATTGACTCTCTTGGCCACCTGGGCACACTGCTGGCTCATGCATGTGTGAGAGAGTTCAACACTTGCACAACAATGAATTGTATAGGAAAACTAGTTGATTATGAATCTGAACATCACTGCAAGCTGGTGAACTTAGTGTGGATTGACAGGAAACAATCTGTCCAGCAAGAGTAGAGTTGGTGAATTTCTTTATAGTTTACCTCAGAGAACTTGAGTTTTCGTGTTTTAAATTTCTCTTTCTGACCTATGATACTAAAACATTGCTAGACATGCAGAAAAAGTTTGGTGTGCACATCTGAAGAGGGAAGAACCACCACATCCACTTATTTCTATCATGCCATAGAAAGTATTGCTCTGTGTATGAGTAATTAATGACTTTTTCCCAAGGTTCATCCTACAGAGAGACTGGTGAAAGTTTACTGCTACTGGCAGAAAAGGAGAGAGAACATGGATGTTTCCTTGCTGAACACCATTTGATTAGAAAGTGAGATCAAAACTGGTGGTGTGTTTTTCCTTTGTTTGTTGGTTTTTTTTTGGTTTGTTGGTTGATTTGGTTTGTTTGGATTGATTTGGGTTTTTTTGTAAGTAAAAAGCATGCATATCCAAAATCTTAGTGGTAATAAGAGATTTAAAACTTTACAACTTTTTGGGAAAGATTAAAACTGTGCATGAAGTAGGATAGGAAAGAAATTCTTAAATATCACAGATAGAATTATAGAGAGGTTGAGGTGCAGGTTTGTTAAATCAAGGTGATAATTATATAAAGAATAATAATGATGTACACAAAAAGTGTTGTGCAATTGAGGACTAACTCAGAAATATTAAGCTACACTCGATTCTTCAGTAATCTTAAACAAAAGAAGAAACAGAATATGAAACCATTCTGTACCATGTGGAGATAAATACAAACAAACTGCAAACAGGCAAAAACCGTGAAAGCAAAAGAAATTAATTTATTACTATCATTTGACTAAATGTTAGGAAGCTGTTACATTTCATAAGAGCATCAATGGAGAGCATCCAAGGAAGAGAAAAAGGTAGACTAATCCATTAAATCAAGTGCGGCTAAACCAGTACGTAACAAATCTTTCTGTCATTATTGAGATTTCAGATATTGAGAATGTCCAGATATATAAATGCATAGAATACATTTTTATTTATTAAAGATTTTTTTTCCACATGTATAAGAAAAAATGGGTAAATTGGTCATTATGAGTCAATCACCCCAATTTAAATTCTTAGAAAAAATATGGAGCATATTACCAGTGACATATAAGACCATCAAGGAATAAGGAGAAAATCAGCATCCATCATAAGTTTCTAGAAATCAAGCAAGTCACATCAATGTGCAGTACCTGCAAGTCGTTTTTTTGAGAGTCCTTTGGGTCCACAAAGCTTAAACACTTGATGGATCTGAAAGAGTTTGTGTAGTAAAAGTAATGACTGCACTGAGCTAAAAAGTGAGTATGATAGAAGAGGATCAAGATTTTTTTTTTTGTAAACTGGGATGTCAAGATATTCTTGCCAGTACAGTACACGAATGAACTGTAACCGCTATTCCACTCATACAAGAGAAGGATCCATAATGATATGCAACATAGCATTTCACTAGCAATGTCATTGTTTATCTGTAGTCTTGTCTCAGATGGAAAGAGCAAAAGTTGAATTCATTTGCTTATATTTCAGAAACCTTAATAACAAATTATACTTTCAACTTATGTGTCTTTAATGGATGAGTCAATGTGATGATAATAATAGAAATAATAACACTTATACTCTCAGTATATCAACATGATTTACAAACACTCATTATGCGAGTCTTTCAAAGCTGTTTTAACAAATGTAATCCTCTCGGATACACCAATTACAGTCATATTTCTCTTTCGGCAAGAATTTCCTTAAGACTTTTACATAATTAATAACAAAGAAAATATAGCAATACTACTAGTTTAGCAAAAAGTGGTGTGCTGAAGTGGTGTGCTGTTTTTATTCTTATTAAGCTGCTTCTTTTTCTTACAAATCATTGTGTCACTGCACAATGAACACTTTAATTTTTTCTTTCTTGATTCGCAAAATGTAGGCTTTGCAATTCATTCACAATCAGTGTAAGCAGCTTATTAAATATTAATTTGTTGAAAAAAGCTCAGTGTCTTTACTTTTGTCATGTTTATCAGTTTGAATTATTAATTATAAAATAATAATAATAATAATTTATTAATATGAAATATTAGTAATAACTTTTTAAAAGTATATATATATATATGCAGATTATAGTGTACAGTCATGGATATAATCCCATAAATTGGTACAGTTTAACAATATTGAACCAAATTAGGAAAAAAAGTCAAACAGTTATTCAATCAGAACCAAGGTGCAATTTGCGGCTTGTCCATCAGGGGTCGACTCAACAAGACACCTGGCATCTGAATTGCAGTGGTGAGCCTAGGATGTCAGGCACAAACAATTTTAAAGTAAGTTTTCAAAGAGACTTAAACCAATTTTCACTCATGAATTATAACTCCAGGCATACCGAGATGCTGCTTAATAATCCACTGGAAAAGATACAGTTTCACTTGATAATCTGATTACCATGCTGGTTGCTATGCTGTTCATTATCGCAGCTTGGGGGAGCTCTGCAGGGCTGCGGCTGGCTCCCAGAGGCAGTCCCTTCTCCTGCTGCTGTGGTGTGTAGTGTGGGCTCTGCAGGGGAACGCTGAAAGCTGATTCACCTGGAACAGGCTCTTGGGCATTTCCCTCAACACTAGCAGTCCTGTAGAACCTGCAGGATGCTGTGGGGGAGCAGCTGCCCTCCTGAAGCAGCTTCAGAGCTTGGGGAGGGTGTCACGGAGCAGCTTTCTCCCTGCCTCAGCTTGTAAATGAGCGAGCTGTCTGGGACACTCACAGGTAGTCCTGGCAGGGCACAGATGGTGCTCGGGATCACCCTGGCACTTGGGCTGTTGGGTGAAGAGCAATGGGCAGTGGTGCCCTTCTCCCGCAACTTAGCAGCTGGCACACAGGAGCATCTGGGCACGGTTCTTGTTTTGCAAACAGTGGGTGCATGGACCAGCTTTGGATCACAGGTCTGCAGCTTTGTGGTCACAGCAGACACGCTTAGAATTGCAGAAAAGGATTTGGGCAAGTTCTCCCCAGCTGAAGAAGAGCCTACAGGGCTCAAAAAATCTGAAAGCTTATGATTCTGCAATATGTTATTCCAATTTCTATCTATTAACAGAACCTGTTCACTTAAGTGTACATGTATTTAAGCTGCAGAAAATCCTTTCTGCTTTCCAACATGCAGTCAATTCAAGTTTTCATTCCACTGTTTTGAGAGTTATCCTGTACCTTCTTTACTTGCCAGAGAAAGAGAACAATGCAGAAGTTTATGTATGTTTCCTACAGCATAATCCACAATACACCTGGTAGGACACCAAGCTAAATTCTGCTCCCTGTGAGTGTGCAATTACCATGCTCTCAGACAAAGTACTTTTTTTTTTTAGAGGGTGACAGAATATTAGGATGGTGTTTAATATATACCTTAATATTCTCTGTTGCATTGCAGAGAAGAAATGTTTGGTTTTGTTGTTTGGGTTTGTTTGTTTGTTTGTTTGTTTGTTTTAAAAAAAAGGAAATCTTCCCAAGCAGCAGCAGTGTTCTATATCTAAATCTATTACAACATTTTATTTTAGAGATCTGAACTTTGTAGAATCAATGTGGTGGGTTATTTTGTCACCATCTCTCCCTCTTGTGGCTGACTTCATCAAGGAAAAGAACTGAGTATTATTATTTCTAACATGAGCTAACATCAGAATGTTGCTAGGTACAATTAAGTTACAAAGTGCTATGAATAATTAAAGACATAATTTGATATCCCCCAGAGCACATTTGACCTTACATTCTACAGAAATATTATAATTTCATTAGACCTTGTTCACCTTAACTTTCAGCTTTGAAATGTCTGTGTAGGTTATGCTATGAAGTTAATGTGTATAAATTAGATTTTTTTTTTTTTAAGAAAGATTTCACATGCGAGATTTTTTTTTTTATTATTATTTGTATGGATGTTGTCAAAGCAATACTGGTTTCTCTCCAGGGAAAACAAACAAATAAACAAATGAACAAACAAAAAACAACCCAAACACCTAAATATCACTTTATGGTAAATCTTATCATAAGAGAAAGCTGTGTTGAACCATGTACTGGCTCATCATCTAAAGGAGCTGCAAGAATTATGGATTTATCCCAAGAAGCAAAACATATTTTCTAAAAGCTATTTCTTTGGGTTGTTCCTCTCACCTATTGACATTCTTTATACAGACTGAGTTATACTCTTTTTCTCTCTTTCTCACCTGTTTATGGGCCTTTCATTTGACATTTTGAAAGATACATATGACATTTGAAAGACACAGACTAAAAAACAGCTAATTTGCGGGGGGAAAAATGATGGTATAACCTCAAAACTGTGCAAGGAGGGGACTCTGACTAAAATTATACATACACATGTACATTTTGGAAAGGGCATGGGAAGAGGTGAAAGAAAAAACAGATTTGGACTAATAATTTTCATTTAGCATATGTAGGGGTTTTACGGAAAGGTGGTAGCAATGTGGTTAAGTTTCTGATGACTTAGACTGGATCCTTTTTCTGGAATTCAGTGAATTCCAATGTGAACAATCATCACACAGCACATGGGGAGCCAATCATGGCCAGCAGCAATGACTTCTGCATTTCTTCCTCATGTACCATAGTCATTGACATAGTCATAGAGAGTGAGATATCTGGATACCAGAACGTGAAAAGCCTTCTAAGGTTTAAATTTTAATTGTCCAGAGTGTCTTCTGCAAAGTTTGATCTAAACAAAAATAAAATAAATGAATTCTGGAACACCCGTATTTCTAATAGCTCCTCTAACATCCTTTTAGCGATTTTCAATTTTTTTTCTCTTGAGAATTGTTGCCTGACATTGCTTGTTCATCTGCCTAGGTCATCTGTTCCTCTCCATGGCAACTGGGAAATTACTGTACATCAGGAGTCTGAAGCATAAATGCATTTACTGTCCTTACTGTGTTCTCTAGGGTGAAGCAATTTGGATTTAAGGGCTGCAGAGAACTGAGTTACTTTTATGGACATTGTTTTGATCTAGAGAGACAATACAAATATTATTGTACTTTTTTATGCTTGCCATAAGCTCTTTTAAAAATATATGAAAGCAGAGCTCCATTGTGCTATAAAAAGACAGATGTTTATGTAAAAATGATACATCATAACACTTTATTCAGAAAAGAGCTTCTGAAAAATGTGTGTTTATATGTGTATATATACGCATATAAAACAAACTGACCTTTGAAACTTTGTTTTTATTTTGAGATTTTCTGGCTGCTAGGATGAACCCATTTTATTAGAGCTTATTTTACAATAAGCTTTTTATTGTATCTGCAGCTAGTTTGTATACCTTAGGGGTTCAAATACAAGTGGACAAATCTCTTTAAGGTTTGCTTGGAACATGTTAAGAGGTTACCTGATAGACTCAAGTCAGAACTGATTTTCAGAAGACCATTTAAACCTCTGATATTGTAACATCCCAGGTAAGAAGTGAAGTGAAGGAAAAACAGTAACTGGAGCTAAAAAAAACAAGCTACAAAAATAATTCTGTGAAAAAGGGAAGAAAAAATATCTTTTGATTGCTTTTGGCCTGATGCATTTGACAGGCTCAGAGAATCACTACCGAACTTCTTCCTTTGGGAACAGGATCGGTAACTGGACAGGACTTGATTCCTTGTCCTACTAACTCCCATGTAAGGTTCATACATCCTTACCATGCCTCCCAAATGACACTAAACGTCATCTGAATCAGTCCTCAATTTACAGCACTAACGCTGAGCTCAGCATCAGAGCCAGATGTGGGCACTGTGAAACTGGCATAAACCAGGGAACTTAGGGTTGAATCATGTGCTTAGAATGCTGCTGCCATCCAAAGACACAAGCTGGTATTGCTGTACTGCTGTGTAGGCAAGAACCTGTTGCCAGCAATTTGTTCTTTTCTTTTCTTGCTTTCTTGCTTTCTCACTTTCTTGATTTCTTTCTTTTGTTTTCTTTTCTTTTCTTTCTTTCCCTTCTTTCTTCCTTGCTTTCTTTCTTTTTTCTTTCTTTTATTTTTTTTCCCTTCAAAAGTATGAAATACAGCATTTCCCCTAAAACCATTTATTGTCTATAATATGAACATCTGGCTTTGATATAGAAGAACATTTGCTTTCACATACACTTGTAGAGGTAGGATGAGCTGTTACCAATAGTAAAGAAAATTCTGTAAACATAGATGTCTTTTTAAATCTACTTTATGTATTAATTTTCTAAGTACCTCTGGTAAATGCATTAGAATAATGTCTTTCTAAGTAATTAAAATCTATTTCTTATGCTTCTAATGTGACTTTCTTGTATATAATCATAGTTATTTTATCATTACAACTTCGTTGTATATATCACAGTTAACCAAAGCTAGGTCTTACAAATAGTCTAGTGTTACAGCTTATAAAAATAACATGCCTTTGTTTATAAATTTGACAAACACAGTTCTCACTACGATGTATTTTGTATCTCAGCATATTTAGAATATGTCTTGATTACTGCAAAGACAGTTGCTAGATCTAAATTTGCAATGTTTTTCTTCCAACTCTTTCCATTTGTGTCACGTTTACAAAGCTGTTTAGAAGTAGTTTATCTTTCTATAAGAAGGGTAACATTAATTCTTTTACCTTTGCCTTCATAACAGCCTTTCTTTAATTAATATAGAATCATAGAATCATAGAATCATAGAATCAGTCAGGGTTGGAAGGGACCACAAGGATCATCTAGTTCCAACCCCCCTGCCATGGGCAGGGACAACTCACACTAGATCAGGCTGGCCAGAGCCTCATCCAGCCTGGCCTTAAACACGTCCAGGGATGGGGCCCCAACCATCTCCCTGGACAACCCATTCCAGGCTCTCAGCACTCTCATGGTGAAGAACTTCTTCCTCACTTCCAGCCTGAATCTCCCCACTTCTAGCTTTATTCCATTCCCCTTAGTCCTTTCACCACCTGATATCCTAAAAAGTTCCTCCCCAGATTTCTTGTAGGCCCCCTTCAGATACTGTAAGCCCACAATAAGGTCACGTCAGAGCCTTCTCTTCTCCAGACTGAACAGCCCCAACTATTTCAGTCTGTCCTCATAGGAGAGGTGCTCCAGTCCTCTGATCATCCTGCTGACCCTTCTCTGGACACCTTCCAGCATGTCCAGATCCCTCTTGTAATAGGGGCTCCAGAACTGGACACAGTACTCCAGGTGGGGGTCTCACCAGAACAGAGTAGAGGGGGAGAATCACCTCCTTTGACCTGCTGGCCACACTTCTCCAGATGCAGCCCAGGCTCTGGTTGGTTTTCTGGTCTGCAAGTGCATATTGACAGCTCATGTTGAGCTTCTCATCCACCAGCACTCCCAAGTCCCTATCCTCAGGGCTGCTTTCTAGGCAGTCACTGCGCAGCCTGTATTTGTGCTTGTGATTGCCTCCACCCAGATGCAGGACCTTGCACTTTGTCTTGTTGAACCTCATGAGGTTGGCTTGTGCCCACCTCTCAAGCCTGTCAAGGTCCCTCTGGATGGCATCCCTTCCCTCCAGTGTGTCTGCTGCACCACACAGCTTGGTGTCATCAGCAAACTTGCTGAGGGTGCACTCAATGCCACTGTCCATGTTGTCAACAGAGATGTTAAACAAGACTGGTGCCAGAACTGATCCCTGAGGGACTCCACTTGTCACTGGCCTCCACTGGGACGTGGAGCCATTGACAGCCACTCTTTGGGTGTGGCCATCAAACCAATTCTTTATCCATCTCATGGTCCACCCATCAAACCCATGTGTCACCAGTTTGGAGACCAGGATGTGCTGTGGGACAGTGTCGAAGGCTTTGTTCAGGTCCAGGTAAATGACATCAGTTGCTCACCCCTCATCTATTAATGTTGTCACCGGTTCATAGAAGGCCACCAGGTTTGTCAGGTAGGATTGGCCCTTGGTAAACCCATGCTGACTGTACCCAATCACCTCTTCACTATTCTTCTGTCTCAGAAGTGCCTCCAGCAGAATCTGCTCCATGATCTTACCAGGCACAGAGGTGAGACTGACTGGCCTGTAGTTCCCTGGTTCTTCCTTCTTCCCCTTTTTGAAAATGGGAGTAATGTTTCCCCTTTTCCAGTCAGTGGGGACTTCCCCAGACTGCCAGGACTTTTGGAATATAATCGAGAGGGGTTTAGCAACCTCTTCTTTCAGTTCTCTCAGTACCCGTGGGTGTATCCCGTTAAGGGTCCCATGGACTTGAACACTTTCAGGTTCTTCAGGTGATCACAAACCTAATCTTCACTTATGACGGGCAGTTCTTCCTTCTGGTTCTTGTCATTAGCTTCCATGACTATTCCAGGAGTGTGGCTGGAGGCTGTTGCAGTGAAGACTGAGGTAAAGAAGTCATTGAGAACCTCAGCCTTTTCCAGGTCACTTGTGACCATTTCACCTGTTTCCTTTCTGAGAGGTCCTGCACCTTCCCTAAGCTTCTTTTTACCATTAAGATACCTGTAGAAATTCTTAGTGTTTCCTTTTAACCTCCCTGGCTAGATTCAATTCAAACTGTGCTGTGGTTTTCCATACCAGGTCTCTTGCTGCTCAGGCAGCTTCCCTATATACTCCCCATTCTAGCTGTCCTTTCCTGCACTCCTTGTAGAGTTTCCTTTTAAGTGATTGTGTGTCCAGCAGCTCCTTGCTCATCCAGGCAGGCCTCCTAGCATTCTCTCCTGCTTTTCTCTTTGTTGGTATACATTGCTCCTGGACACAGAGGAGGTGGTCCTTGAATACTGACCAGCTGTCCTGGGCCCCTCTTCCCTTTAGGGCTTTGTCCCATGACACTTTGGCCAGCAGATCCCTGAAGTGATCAAATTCTGCATGCCTAAAGTCCAGGGTTGTAAGTTTAGAATATGTCCTCCTGGTTGCCCTGAGGATCTTGAATTCAACTGCTTCATGGTCACTGCAGCCAAGGCTGTCTCTGAGCCTCACATTGGTTACCAGCCCTTCCCTGTTGGTGAGAACAAGGTCCAGCATAACACCTTTTCTTTTTGGTTCCTCTACCATTTGAAGGAGAAAGTTGTCATCTATGCAATCCAGGAACATCCTGCATTGCTGGTGCCTTGCTGTGTTGTCCCTCCAGCAGATGTCAGGGTGGTTGAAATCACCCATGAGGACCAGGGCTTGTCACATGGAAGCTGCTTCTATTTGCCTGTGGAGGGCCTCATCTGCTTGGCTCTGCTGGTCAGGTGGCCTGTAGCAGACCCCTACAGTAACATCTCCTTCCCCTGTCTTGCCTTTAATTTTAACCCACACACTCTCAACCAGCTCATCATCCTTCCCCAGGTGGAGCTCCACTGATTCCAGCTGCTCACTGACATAGAGGGCAACACCTCCTCCTCTCCTTCCCTGCCTATCCTTCCTAAAGAGTTTGTACTCATGTATCCCTACATTCCAGTCATGGGTATCATCCCACCAGTTTTCAGTAATAGCCACTATGTCACGACATCCCAGCAGCACAGTGGCCCTTAATTCATCTTTTTTGTTGCCCAAGATGCATGCATTTGCATAGAGGCACTTCAGCTGGGCTGGCCCTGTCCTCCTCTTGTGCCAGTTCCCCTTGATTCCACAGAGTGTCCTGGTGCAGCATTTGTGGCTTGCCTCATGTCAGCAAGTTGAGAGCCGTCACTAGCTCTCCATCCCTCTGCCTCTGGTGAGCTGCCCCTCTGTTTGTCACTGGCCAGCAGAAGACTATGGACCCCTTCCCCCTTCAAAGCTACTTCAAAGCCCTATCAATGAGTTCTGCCAATTCCTGCCCCAGGATCCTTTTCCCCCTCGGGACAAGTGCATCCCATTTGTTGTTTGCAGCTCTGGTGCCTTGTAAATGGAGCTGTGATTGTAGAACCCAAAGCCCTATAGATGACATCAGCCCTGGAGCCATAAATTGACCTCTTGGCTCTTCCTATATATTCCCTTTTCCATCACTCACGTGATGGACAGTGTTCTGTCACATCAAGAGAGAAATTTCTTCATTATTCCACCTAGTGGCCACTGAGTGTTTCATCTGTTTGTGATTTTCATTTATGTGTTTGTTCTTCTGTGAAATTATTCAGGCAATTACTATTTGGACATAATTAATCCCACTTCTATTCTTTGGTGCAGAGTACCACAGGTTAATTGTGCTGGTATACAATTATACTTTAATACTTGTGAAATACTGCTTGTTTCAGCTATAATTTGACTCATGCTATCACCTCTCTTTCTATATTAAACTTCTTGTCACCACCTCCACTTTTAGATGGCTTAAAATTCACTTGTGTTGACTTGACAATACTTGAATGAAGGAGCTTTGCCAGAACTGAATACTCATCTCTGATGTGTTCTCTGCTTTTCAATCTTCACTCACTTGCTAACAAAACTAGTAATAAAAGTCCGTCTTCATCTATTCCTTTACGTTCAGTTTCATAACTATACCAATTCATTTTATTGTATTAACCTTAACGATGCCGATAGCTTACATTATTTCTGTTACTGTAGAAGGATTTAGAGTCTAATACAATTTATTGTATTACAATTTACATTTATTTTGTCAGATTAGGAATAAAACTTTACCTGCACAGAGTTTATGTTATATTCCAATGCTGGGAAGCAAATGGAGCTACATGTTCATCTAGTCTGAGATACAGTTTGAGGCCTCTTCTATTTCAAGCAGAAAGAGAATAGGTTTGCTTGGAGGATTGTGGGACACCTGGCAGATATAAAGCTCCTTGTGGTTAAATTATTTATAAATCTAAAACTGTCATAAAGCTTAAATTCACAAAGGAAGGTAGACATATTTGTGACATACTTGGAAAGTCTGTAAGGGAAGTGATGGTGAAAGTGACGTGTATTATGGTATGTTCTTAATAATAATAAAAATGAGTCTGTGAAAAAGTCAAACCTCACACTTCTGAATCATCTGAACATCCTATCTAACTTAAGGACACTACCATGTTTAAAATCTTCCTGTGAATAGATACTATATTTTTATGTTTCTGGAAGCTTCACTCAAAGTTTGGTCCTCCTGTTTTGCAGGGAGTTAAATTAACACTCCTTTCCCATTTTGTCTAAGTTCTGTAGCCAAAACAGAAGGAAAGAGTACCATTTCCAAATAAGTCAATGAATGAGAAAAACATGAATAGCTGAAGCTTCCACATCTCCTAGGAATTTCGTCACACTGTTCCCATCACCTTCAGGATTGAAATGCCTTGTATCCTCTTAGAAAATATCCCTCACATATTTTTACTGCAAAAGCAAAACACAAAGGCAGAAGAGAAATTCAGAGTGAAAGTGGAAATTCCCTTCCTTATGTGTATTGCTGGAGTCTTCTGCAGTTACACTTGCACATCATAAAAAGTAGTAACCAGGTGTGACAGATTATTTTAGAAGGAGAAAGAAGACAATAGATGGACTTGTCATTTGCAGCAGCTTGTTGCTTAGACATGTATACATTGAAACAAAACCTCAGCTTCAGAGACACAGCCTTGTTCTCAGCAATGCCCCAGTGACAAAACTTGCTTGGAATGTGCTTTGTGACTAGAGGCAAATGATAGGGTACCATAGGGACCACAAATTAGAGGCATCAAATCAGATTCACAGATGAAGGAGAAAACTGTACTTAAACGGTATTTACTCTATGGTTGTGGCTTAAAGATTGGAGCTGAGTTTTCCTCCCCTCAGGTCTTTTTTTTTTTTTCATTTTGTCAGAATTTGTGTTGTACTCACTACTCAGCCCCACAGTAAGTGCTTACAAGACAGAAGGTAACATCAAAATGGATATGAGCTGGCAGGATGAGAGAAGGAGTGCTGGGGACACCCAGGTCCTTCTCTGACACTCTATTCAGCACATTGTCATTGGTGATTCCTAACACTGTCATACACCTTGCAGTTTTAGCCATTCAAAATATATGTATCAGTCTAAGACAATCACTATGACATATCGAGAGAAAACTGGTGATTTGCCATCTCAGTCTCTGGTGTTTATGAATAGGTGAGACTACTGCTAACTATTTCATACTTTAAGTATACCAAAAATAAGCAGTTCTGTACACTAATTAAAATACAGTGTACTTACATGCTTAACTGGTCTGATTTCAGATACGATTTCAGGCACATAGAACTGAAAAATCTATGTTGGAGAAAGGAGGCTATGTCTTCTTACTGTTTCCTTTTTTTCTTCTGGACTCAAATAATTTTGAATCTAGCTGTCTTCAACAGAAGCCTTGAGGAGAAAGCTTGGAAAATATTCTTATGCCCTTTACTTTCTTGTATCTTATGACATTCTGTGAGCTTTTCTTTCAGAAAATTCAGAATCAAGATTCATCATACTATTATTTTTCAATGGCACGTACAAGTAGATTTTATAAGCCTTCTGAATGCACAGCAAAGCAAGGCAATATTCAAGAGGAGGAAAAGGGAGTATGGCAATTGAGAGGTATATACAATTTGAATTAGTGCAGCTCTGGTTTTTTCATGGTTTTCCCAATTAATTTCTTGTCTTTTTAAAGAACCTGATTGAATTTATGGTATTTTCTCTTGGAGATGTTTTAAATAAAGCTCAAACTTCCTATTTTCTGGGGTGAAGGATCGTAACTTCACATCAGTGGAACAACATTCAAATATTCTACTGGGATTTTCTACTGAGATACTGAAAAAATATTTTATAGACGTGAGAAATTTTTGTTGTATTGATAAAATTCCACTCCAATTAGGAAAGATTCTCCTGTAATTAAGACTTATTTTACATTCCTCATTTCATCTGTCTCCCCTATGAGCCCAGTGTGATGATAAAAAATCACAGGATCACAGGTAAATTCTGTTAAATTTCTAGCACACAAATAACATGACATTGTCAGGAAGGTGGAGTCTTTGTTGATGCTTATGTTCATACAAGAGGGTGGTTCAGACCTGCAAAGTGAAAATCACATCAATCAAAACTGAAACAAGTATCTTCCTTATCATGATAGAAAATAAAACTGAAACTCTTTGCAGGAGAAAATAGGAGATTTTCTATCACACAAAGTCTTTAGCTTAAGAGTCTATACACTTTTGGAAAGATATTCTTTAGATCAGATACACATTACTGATCTTCAGGTAATGCTGTGTGGGGGAACCGGAACTGGATGAGTGCAAGAGGCTATCTCACTCAATTATAATAACTGATGAGTTATTATAATACTCCACTGTATGTCATCATGTAAACATGACCATGTAGTCTAGATCACAGAATGACAGAACTAGCCAGGGTGGAAAAGACCTGTATCGTGGAGAGGGGAAGTGATTACAGATGGAGGATGATGGTTATTGATTATGAATTATGAAATATGAATTATGAGAATTATTGTTTATTATTATAATTATGAATAACTATTAACTTATATATATATTGATTCAGAAGCACAGTTGTAACAATATAGTCCATAACTGGTTCAGTATTTACAATTATACCCAATTACAATATTTACAGTCAATTTCTAATTAAGGGAACAAAAGATGCAGTTCCGCCACTTGTCCATTAGATAGAGACTCGACAAGACGCTTGCGGCTTGCAACTATGTACAGAGATATTTATAATGTTATCACGAGGCAAGTTAAGCTAGAAATATCATGTGGCTACACGCAGGCGCTTTGAGTGAGATGTTA
Organism: Indicator indicator; assembly: GCF_027791375.1. Taxonomy (NCBI): domain Eukaryota; kingdom Metazoa; phylum Chordata; class Aves; order Piciformes; family Indicatoridae; genus Indicator; species Indicator indicator. Next base: position 13,819,069 of record NC_072053.1, on the reverse strand, counting down.
TTGAATGTTGCACACATGGAAGATACATTCTGTCTTTGTAGCAAGGCAAGTTGCTTGGTTACGCTGGCTGCTTTCTGCTGCCGGCTTTCTCCCCAGGGCTGGCCCCATTTGGGCAACGACTTTCTTTCTCCTCCCCGCATCTGCGGGTGGGGACAAGGCTTGCTTTCTCCTCCCATGGTTTGTGGGGAGGGGCGGCTTGCTTTCCGCCTATTGGTGGTTTCCCTTAGTGGGGTTGGAGCGGCTCCCTGAACGGAGGAGCAGTTCTCCATGCAGCGGGGATGGGTTCTTTCAGGGGTCAGCACTCGCGATTGAGGTGGCGGTTCCCGGTAGGCGGGTTTCGGTGGGGGGTGCAGTGAAGCGACGCTCCCCCCCTCGGCTCAGCTCGAAGTAAGCTGACTCTGTCTAACCTCTCAGCGACTGCTTTCCATTACAATGCTGCAGTCTTTGCCTTTGACTTCAAAGGAGAGGCTATCTTTTGCTCTCTCTTTCCCTCGGGGAAATCCCGGGTGCTTTGCCCTGACAACTTAGGGCCTTGGAGCGGCTACGGCTCCCTTTCTGTCCCGCAAACGGTGGGGGCTACGCAAGATGCGTTTATGCTTATGGCTGCTTATTTAGCTTGCAGCAGATCTGGACTGCCAGGCTTGGGCTAGTCCTTCCCCTTTTGGGTTAAAGCTTACCCACTCTCGGGGTTTCCTCAGTCCTTCCGACTGGGCTTACGATGCTGACATCTGCATCAGCGAAGGGATCAGCGTGGGTTCCTCGAGTGGGTCAGTGGGCTAGCTTCTGTAACACAGAGGGTTTCAGTATGCTTGCGTGTGAGAAGGCTTACAGTTTACGCAACTTGAGTTTACATGGCGAGTGAAGGCAAAAGGAGAGAGCAAGATAGTAAACAAATGGATTAATACTTATAGATTCTTGAGGCTGGATCTGGCCAATGGGCACACTTGTAAACAACCTACTTCAACCTATAGAAAGGGTGAAGCTAGAATTATGCCCTTAGATGGACAGAGCATAAGCATGCCATGGGATGGATGCATGCAGTTGTTTACCCCTTAGGAGACAGGTTGGCATCTGGGCCTTTGTCCTCCTCTCCTGAAAGGAAGGTGGAAGGGGGGACTTACCAGAACATGTTGGGACAAGTTAGCTGGTATCTGGGGGCATAATTCTGGGCATGTGGTGCCTTCATTACAACCTATGACATCAAGTCCAATCTATCATCCAACACCATCTAATCAACTAAACCGTGGCCCCAGGTGCCTCATCCAGTCTTTTCGTAAACACTTCCAGAGTCAGTGACTCTGCCACCTACCTGGCCAGCCCATTCCAATGGGAAATCACTCTTTCTGTGGAGAATTTCTTCCTAACATCCAGCCTAAAGCTCCCCTGGCAAAGCTTGGGACTGTGTCCTCTTGTTCTGTTGCTGGTTGCCTGCGAGAAGAGACCAACACCCACCTGGCTACAACCACTCTTCAGGTAGCTGTAGAGAGCAATAAAGTCTCCCCTGAGCCTCCTCTTCTCCAGGATAAACAATACCAGCTTCCTCAACTGCTCCTCACAGGGCTTGTGCTCCGGACCCCTCACCAGCTTTGTTACTCTTCTCTGGACGTGTTCTAGCAACTCAACATCTTTCTTAAACTGAGAAGGCCAGAACTGTACACAATACTCAAGGTGTGGTCTAACCAGTCCTGAGTACAGGGGCAAAATGACTTCCCTAGTCCTGCTGTCCACACTATTCCTGATACAAGACAGGATGCTGTTGGCCTTCTTGACCACCTGGGCACACAGCTGGCTCATGTTCAGCCTACTGTCAACCAGTACCCCCAGGTCCCTTTCTGCCTGGCGGCTCTTCAGCCACTCTGTCCCCAGCCAGCAGCACTGCATGGGGTTGTTGTTGCCAATGTGTAGGACCTGGCACTTAGATGCATTAAATCTCATGCTGTTGGACTCTGCCTATCTGTCCATCCTGTCAAGGCCCTCTGCAGAGCCCTCCTGCCCTCTAACAGATCAACAACTGCTCCTAACTTGGTGTCACCTGCAAACTTACTGACAATAGACTCAATCCCCACATCCAGATCATCAATAAAGATATTGAATGGGATTGGACCCAACACTGAACCCTGAGGGATATCACTAGTGACTGGCTGCCAATTGGAAGTGGCACCATTCACCACCACTCTCTGGGCCTGGCTCTACAGCCAGTTCTTAAGCCAGCACAGAGTACACCTGCCCAGGCCACAGGCTGACAGCTTTGCCAGGAGTTTGCTATGGGGGACAGTGTCAAAGGCCTTGTTGAAGTCCAGGTAGACTACATCCACAGCCTTCCCCATATCCACCAGGTGGGTTACCTGATCATAGAAGGAGATCAGGTTGGTCATACAGATGTAAGGAATTTTTTCTGTTTACAAGATCATATCAGAATGGTTTACAAAGGCCTGTAGTGATAGGACAAGGAGCAATAGTTTAAACTAAAGAGTATATTTAGATTGGATGTTAGGAACACATTCTTTACTGTGGGGATGGTGGAATACTGGAACAGGTTGCCTAGGGAGGTGGTTAGGGCCCCATCCCTGGAGGTATTCAAGGTGAGGCTTGGCAGGGCTCTGGGCAACCTAGTTGAGGACGTCTCTGCTTATTGCAGAGAGAGTTGGACTAGATGACCTTTAGTGGTCCCGGTCCCTTCCAACCCAAACCATTCTATGATTCTGTAATTCTGTGGTTTGATATGCAAGTTTTGATATCTAGTTAAGCAAAACTTGGTTAAGCAAAACTTGGTTAAGAAATGTTTGAATTACTGTTTTCAGTAACTCATTAAATTTCTGTATTATCTAATTCCAAGGGATCTGAGATTTTCTTTTTTTTTTGATAGTGCAATATATGTTGCACATGACACATCAGAAAATATAAGCATATAACATAATACTTTAATGTATATGTCCAGCAGATGTATCACACTATGCATTAAATATAGTAATATTAATATATTATTCTTGCAGAACATTTAAAAGCAGGATTTAGAAATACAAGTGCATCTAATATGGGGTTGTATGTTTTCCTTTTTTTTTTGGTATGAGTTAGAGATGCTTTGTATTCAGTAAACTACAGCTCAGATTTCCCTTTTGTGTTTCTTTTCATCTTCAACAGTTCAAGTCTGAATGAAAATCGGTGATACTCAACAACATGCGAATCCTTTAGCACTTAGAAATTAGTTAAAATAAACACTGCTTTTTTTTCGGTTGTTTGTTTTGTTGTTTTTTTTTTCATAAGGAGGGATACCATGAAAATATTTACTAATGGAAAACACCAGAGGGTAGCATTTATTTATTTTCCAAGATATTTTGAAACATTTGAGAACTCTTGTGGATGAATCTGAAGGGATATAAGTGAACAATTCTAACCCTCTCTGTCAAATGTTTATTCCAGCATATTTTCATTACTATGTGAAAAAGCTGAGGTTCAGATCATATGAGATAGCAGGAGAAGACTGAGAAATGTAATACTGTTAAGGAAATGAAAGATAAGCACTAAACTGACAAGCTTTGCTTCCCCTAGCAGCTCTGGGTTATTTACACCACAAAACAGAAAAAATAAAATCTAAAGAGTCACTTCATAGGGCTGAAATTAATAATTTAGGAAAGCTACTGTCTGCTGTCTTCTTGTTATTAAATGAGCAATTGTAAATGACTGAAATGACTCAGAGCAACAAAGCAAAGACTGTTGAAATGGCACAGCATTTGGCTTCTTTGCTTGAAGGTTGGTGTACTGTTATATTTAACTACAGAAGAATACAATTTCTAGCACTTAATGTGCTTGGTTGGATACTTGTCTATAAGCATTGTTAGAATTGGCCTCTTGTTTTAAGAGCTGATATACTGGTGACATTTACTGTTGTAATAATAGAAAATTATTATAGATGTCTGGACTTCAACATCTAGTTTTAGCATTAGCTATTTTTTACCCCTTGTTTTCAAATTTAAAGGAATCTAATTAATTTGCATTACTCTCTATTGATACTGTATATAATTTCAATTTCAAGTACACATGCAGGGACTGTGAAAATTGTTATCTGCCTTATTTCTTCACTTGATATGCGCACTGTGTGGGCTATGGTAGATTTTTTGGCAGTCATTTGTTCAGGAAACAAGGACTTATTGCTTAAGATGAGTTGAGCTGATAGTCTTTGGTTATAATTGTATAGTTAAGCTTTACAAAAAAAGTTCTTATATAATAGTTCTAAATTTCTTATGTCACATTTACAACAACTAGTAACCCAAGCTTGGTTGAAGTAATTTCTCGCTAGGAAACTGTGAGACATATCCAAATACAACATAAAGTCTGGAAATTTTAGTTAAAGGCTCGGATTCATTCCTATCTACTTTGATTGTAGACAGTGTCATTCAGGCAGGGAATCTTCTCATAAAAAGACTCTATGTACTTGGCAGAAGAAGGCAGCTACTGTCAAAGGTGACAACAATGCTGGAGGATAAAAAATGCCCAATCTGTAAATGACAACACAGTGACCTTCACAGAACACTATGGTTGGAAAAAACCTTCAAGATCATCAAGCCCAACCATTATCTATCTCTAACAGGGCCACTAATACAACATATCCATGAGTATCATGTCTGTATGGCTTTCAAATACATACAGGGATAATGATTCAACCACTTCCCTGGGCATCCTGTCTCCAATAACTTTTTGGGTATAGAAGTTTTCCTGATGTCCAACCAAACCCTCCCTTGGTGCCTTATTAGAAGAGACCAACAACCACCTCACTACAACCTCCCTTCACACAGTTGTAGAGAGCAATAAGGTTTCACCTCAGCTTTCTTTTCTTCAGGCTAAACAATCTCAGCTCCTTCAGCTACTCCTCATAAGTCTTATTCTCCAATCCTTCACTGCTTCATCACCCTTTCCTAGACACATTCCACTACTTCAATGTCTCTCTTATATTGGTAGCCTGCAGTGTTACACGGTTGTTGTGACTTAAATTCAGGACTTGACACTTGGCCTTGTTGAAGCCCATATTATTGGCCTCTGCCCACTGATTGAGCCTGTAACTTAACTTCAGTTCAACTTCTAAAACTAGAAAAGTGAACCCAGACCAAGATCACACAATAAGCAGGAGCTGCCATTAACTGAAAATAAAGGACTGAAGTCCTGTTAGGCAGAGCAAGAGCCATCAATAAATAGTACTGTACTAGCTCAATCTCAAAGCAAAGAAGCCTGGACATTAAGACCAGGTCATGGTTAAAATCCAGATACCTTCATATGAGACAGTGGAAAGAATGGTAGGTAACCAAAAGAGTCTAAACCATGGAAATGTTCTGAAAAAAAGTGTATAAAAATGGTGCAAGTTATGAGCCAAAGCCAAATGAAGCCAAAGTCCCAATTTCCTTAAAAACGGGTAATTCTACACACTCAAAAAGTGTTATGTCTTCTTCTGTACAACTTTCTTTTTTTCAGCACAAACAGTAGCAATTTCCATTTTTACTTCTTATTGTGTATATAGAAGACATCACAGAGATAATGCTGATTTATTGATATGAAATGTAAATTCTCTTTGACAATGAACAGCAGTGATATTTATAGAGATTTTATAAATATTTATTTACATGCTATATTGCAAGTTATTTACAGTCGATATTTGCAGGTCCTAGTATTAAGTTGGAAGAAAGCAGTTCTGCAGAATATATATATATGGGTGCTTTGAAGCTTGAGGGCATCTATAAGTTTAGAAAGTGAAACTAATTCGGAAAGAGGTAGAGAGAGGAGGGGGAGTGCACATGTCGGGGACTGGCAAGCCCACAAACAGGTGGTTTGGCACAAACCTCCACAGAAACTCTATGAAGAAATATTTGTCTTACTCACAAACTGAAGAACTTTGTGAGATCTTTCCTTGATACTGCATTTGTATTCCCAGAATTGTAGCACAGATGTGCTGTGATGAAGAAACTGAAAAATGGCACCGACTGCATGGTGCTGTGCTGCGTGGTTGCTGCTTCTCTTGGAAGCAAAAGGTCCTGGGAGTTTTCCGGTGAGCCTCAGGGGCTTTGCAACTCAGTTCGGGGAGTGCAATGTGTAAGAAGCACTTCCTGCTCTGGGGGGAAAGCCTTGTTTCCAGGGTCGCAGGGCACAGCAAAAGCGGCTTCTCTGCAAGGCTGTGGCGACCTTTTCTGTGATCCACGGGGATCGGCTGGGGAGCTGCTGGTTCTGCGGAAGCAATGTCCCCACTCCGGAGAGTCTATAGCAGTCCGGGACAGGTGGTGCACACAGGTTACCATGGTTGCTTCTCTCGGTGATCGGTCGGGCAACAGTGGCAATCCACGGCGATGCACTCGGACATGCCAGTTCAAGTCCCAGGTAAAACAGATCCTTCAGCAACACAGGGCACGAGGCAAACAAGGGCACGCACATGGGAACAGGCACAGGTACAAGCACGGAGCATGGAGCACTTGTTTACTAAAACAACTCTATTTAACATTTGCCACACGAACACTGGTCCAGTGAGCATCCTTTGTAAACAGAGTAATCAACCAATGAAATTATGTTTTACCAAATGTAGTATGAGCACACCTGAATTATGTTTACCACAATGGGCCCAGGGAGGTTATAGACTCAGTGGCGCCAAGACTTCCCCCCCTCTCCAGAAGGGAGAGGGAAGAGGAGGTTCAAACTGAACATGTAGGGACATATTCTGGCACTATTTGGGATGTAGTCTTGGGCACAGGCATCATTCACCACATTTACCCCTTAGGAGGCCTGTGAAGATTAACTAGTTAATATTCTTAAAGTATGTCAAAGATGAAAAACTCAGTGTAAGTTCTAAGCATTTGTGTAATCACAGACACCAGAACTATGTATTCTCTACATGAAAAATGAAAGGTAAAACTGTTTTCTAGCTGTATAAAATTTCCAGAGGTGATACTCATGTTTCGTAAAACATCTACAAAATTATATTTTAATGGTTGAGCTATTTAGAGAAAATATTGTGTGAGATATCTATTTTTGCTTTTGAACCTGGTGGAATAATTTATTGAAAAGCTGCTGATTTTATTACAAGTAAAAAAACAGAAGGTGAGTTAGATTGCCTAGTAGTATTGTAATGGAAATGAGAGGAGAAAATATTCTACTTGGAGTTTATAATGGAAAGAATATTTAAGATGTTTGTACCTTAAATATCCCCCCAGAATCCCCACACTTATTTCATACTGTTTGTTTTGTATAACAGGTCTTGATCTAACCTTGTTAAAGGTACTGACTATTTCCAGTAGTTGAAAATATTTATGGTTAATATTCTGTCTTGTGAGAAATAGAAAGAGGCCATTTGGATGTTTTTCTCAAATCGAAGAGATGTAACAGAGAATTTTTTAAAAAGTGTTAAACTATATTGCTGTGTGAGATGATAAAGAAAAAAAATCAATTTTATTTTGCAGTGAAATGCTATAAACTGTGGTTTTATCATCCTTAGAACAAATAGTCTAGGGATGTCTTTTCAAATACTTATTGTTTCGGAAGTTGTTCGGGAGAGGATTGTTGGGTTATTATGAGAAAAGAGTAAACAGATTACTTATGCATAAAGAGAAATACAATTCATGCATATCTGTGTGATTCATATACACACATTTCTCTCTCTATATATAAACCTAAGATTCACATAGATAGAAAAATACCAAGATGAAAATAAATATATAGATGTGTGTATGGGTAAATATGTATATATATATATGAGTCTTAGATATCCATACATGTACATTTGTAGGTATGAGCCATTAAAACTTAAGTCCATTGTTCTTAAAAGTGTGAAGGAAAACAGAAGACATACCTGATTCTTTGGGACACAATCTTCATCAGAGACAAGAAACAAGTAAAAATCTTCTAACCTTAAATCCCACTCCCTAGTCAAAGTGCACAAGCAAAGATAGTATTTGTGCTAGGTGCAAAGGACAGTCTCAAATCCTTGTTCTGTCTCTTTAAGTAAAAGCAGTTCTGGTATCAAGTTTTCCAGGTATTTCTTTCTTTGTTGTCTTTGAACCTTCTTGAAGGAAGAACTGTTCCAGCCTCAAAGGAGTGGGGAGTTCAGGTAGGTCAATCTTCTCAAAGTTGTGATTCTGTATAAAAATAATAGAAGTTTACGGCTGACTAGTATGTTTTTGATCACAGACTGTATGGTTGTTGTACTGGTTTTAGGGCTATGCATTTAAAATTTTTTACAGATATTGAAAGTAGTAAGAATGTAAATAAATCAGTGTTGGTTGTAAAAAGGAAAAATAATGATCGTTCTAAACAATTCCATTGACTAATAGCACCCTTAACATTTAGTGCTTAAAACAAGTTTTAGTCTAGTCTCTTCTATTGAGCAGTCTAGCAGGGTAATCTGCTTCTCGCTTCTTTTGCAGAGGAGGATTTCTAACACACCTCTGCTGGTCCTGACTGTTTGGCCTGGTATTAACTTTATCTGCCCCTCCCTCTCTCTCTCCTTTTGCCGGGGGTCCAGTTTCTGTCTCTGGCCTTTGACCAGGGGGGATTTGCACTGTTTTTGATAATTGTAAATATCTGTAAATATTGTAAATACTGTCTATTTGTATATATGCATTGCATTCCATCGTAGACTGTAATGTCGCTTGTAAATATAGCTTCATTTGATTCTGAACTGAGCTAGTCTGGTTAATTTTTTGGGGCAATTTCAATCCACCACATTGCAACAAAATAATTGATGCCATTCCAACATAGGGCAATTGCTTGACTGATTAATTTCTGCTCAGATTAGGAAGTAAAATGAAGCTGCTTTGGGTTCTGTGGCAACTAATATATTCTGTTTTAACAGTCATGATTTATAAATGGTGTGTTTTGATGATAATAGATAAAATAGGCAGATATATAGTATATAAATTATTTATTTGGTTTAAATGCAATTTAGGCGATTTTGGAGATTATTCCCTCAGTTTTATTGGATTAGGAGGAAAACACAGTAATGTAACTGCAACTCTTCCTGATGAAATCTATAAGTTCATCATTCCTGTTACAGAAGGTTATCTGAGCAAATGGGACCCTAAAATTATTTGCTATGCTTGAATCTGCTATGTGTGATAATAATAGTATGCCTGATGATAGCATAGACAGACGTGCAGCTGGATGCCCTGCATCTAGGCGGAGGACCAGGTGTAAGAGGTGTGAGTCTAATTCAGGCAGCTCCAGTAGTGAGGAAGATCCAGAAGCAGGAGAGGCAGAAGTTACAGGCAAGGGAGGCAGGAGTTAATAGGAGAGCAGCTCTAACCAGAAAGAATGGCATCTTTGGCACTAGGCAGCAGGGAGGCAGGGCAGTCGTGGAAACCCTGCCAGCACCTAAAATGGTGCCAGCTTCACAGAGCGCAATCATTAACCAGGCACAGACATATCCATCTTCTGCAGCTGGAATGGAAGCAGAAGCAGCAACAGGATCCCAGAGGGCACCTACCATTCCTGTGCAAAATCCCTCTGCTTCTGCCAATCCTGATGTGAATTTAAAAGCAGCACCAGTGAATTTAATTGCTGCTTTGACCAGGAAGCCTAAATGCAAGGAGCCTACAGAAGGAGGCGCACAAGAAGGTCAGGATCCTGCTGAGCAGGATTCTTCTGCTGATCAGGGGACTTCAGGTAAAAAGGATGCTTCTGATGAGGAAGAAAAGGTTAGCCTTAGAAATCTTGTTGATTTTATGAGGCCACCAATGGATGGTGCAGATGGAGGACAGGATATGAGTCGTGGTAAAATAGGAACTGTTGGAGGTGCCTCTGAATTTAAGGAAATTGCAGTAGGAGCATGGGCACAGCAGGTTCAAGAAGATGAGGAAAATTATGATGATGATGATAAGGATGACATGCAGTCAGCTAATGAACCCAGGCAGGAGACTAGACAAGTAAGAAAGGATTACACTAGAGGAGTGTAACAGCATGAGAACTGAAATCCCCCCACACACCGACAATAACCAGGCTAGCTCAGTCGGGAAGCAAATGTAAGCTGCATTTACAAGCAAATCTACAATCTATGATGAAATGCAATGAATATGTACAAATATACACTATTCACAACATTTACAAATATGTACAATCAACAGAAAAGCACAACCAAGCCCCCTTTGCTTCCCCCAAGGGGCCTCCCCCCCAACCAGAAGGAATCCCCCCAGGCCCCTCTTGCAGAAGGCAGAGAGTCAAGAAGCAGAGAGGCTGTTAGACTTAGCTTGTCAAGGTCAGTGTATTATCTTCAGCCAGAAGAGAAGAAGAAGCAGCCAGACAGAAACCTGTTATGAAGTGTAAATTCTTGCCAAAAATAAGCAGCGGAGATATTTATAAAGGTTTAATAAATATTTATTAACACTATATTACAAGTGATATACAATTGGTATTTACAGGTTCTAGTATTCAGTTGGAGAGAATCAATTCTGCAGAATGTATATATATATAGGCACTTTGAATAGTTCGAGGAGATCTATATGTTTAGAAAGCGAAACTAAATTGGAGTGAGGTAGAGAGAGAGGGGGGGTGAGTGCTTGTCGGGAATCGGCAAGCCCACAAACAGGCAGTTTGCACAAACTGCCCCAGAAACTCTATGAAGAAATGTTCAGTTTACTCACTAACTGAAGAAAGTTCTCGAGGTTCTTTTCTTGATACTGTTTTATAGTTCCAGAAATCGTAGCACGGATGTATCGTAACTACGTGATACAAATGGTGCCGACCACGTGGTGCCGTGCTGTGTGGTAGCGGCTTCTCTCAGAACAAAGGGTCCTGGAACATTACTGGTGATTCCCAGAGGCTTTGCAGGTCAGTTCGTCGAGTGCGCTGTGTAAACAAGCTTGCCGCTCCAGGGGAAAACCCTTGTCGCTGCGGTCACCAGGATACGGCCAAAAGCAGCTCCTCTGCAAAGCTGGAGCAACCCATTCCGTGATCTTAGGGAGATCATCTGGGGAGGGTGCCGGCCCTTTGGGCAGAAACGGCGACTTGCGGCAACACACTCGAACGCTGCTGGTTCGAGTCCCAGGCAGGGGGATATCTCGGCGGCAGAAGGCACGAGGCGAACATGGGAACAGGCATGGGTATTAACACAGAGCACTGAACAAGGATACCGGGCACAGAACACTGAACACGAGTTTACCGAAACAACCCCTATTTAACATTTGCAGCATGGACACTGGTCCAGTGAGCATCCTTGTTAAACAGAGCAATTGACCAATGAACTGGTGTTTCACCAAATATAATGTGAACATAACTCATGAACAAAGCCAAGCATGGGCATGTCGTCGGCGTGCCATTCTCCCAAATGACCCAGGAGATTGTCTACTCAGACAGAGTGGCACCCAGACTTCCCCTCCACTCCAGAGGGGAGAGGGGGTTCCAGCTGAACGTGTAGGCCATGTCCCACCACTTTAAGGATATAGCCTTGGGCATAGGCTTCATTCACCAAAAAAACCGAGCAAGCTGAGAACAGCCCAACTCCCCAACCTTGTTTTGAGTAGTTCTTAAACATTTCTATCTCTCCAATGGAAGTGTTTAGAATAATCATTATTTTGCTTTCTTACACCCAAAAGTAACTTATTTAACATTCCTTTACTTTCTCTGCTTGAACTTTGTGAAAAAAAAATTAAAAGACAGTCTTAAAACCATCACAGTCCACCCCTTCTAAACAATTCCATTGGCTGCTATTACTATCCATCTAATCTAAAACAATATCTACAACAATGATTGAATAAAGATCATAATCCATTTCGACTATCTTAGATGTAAATGTTTCAAAAGGTTTGAATCACATGAAAAACTGAAAACAGCTTGTTTCCTCACAGATGGAGTGAAGAAAGGAACAGGGACATTCAGGTGACTCAGGGCTCTCAGGGTACGTAGGGTTCATGCACCGTAGACTTCATGGATTCTCGTCTTGGGCGCAATGTCATATCTGTACAACACTCTGAATTTTACCTCTCTCAGACAAAGTTAGATTTCTTTATCTCTCCAGACAGAGTTTCAGTGGCTGAAAACCATTGCGAGACCATCCTCCAATTGCCTCATTTGGTCAGTGAAATGGCCAACAGTAGGAGGCACTCCACCGTAATTTCTTGCCACAATTCTGCTTGCCAGAATGGTAGCATAATTAGGAGGAGCAAGCTTAATGAGCTTTTTTGCAAGGCCTGTTCCCACAGGATTTGTCTTTCCAGACCAAGAATAGTGTTACATGAAGTTGCATGAGGAACTGGATAAGTTTCCAACCATCCAGTGCTCACTGTCCCCATACTCCTACTGCAATCCTCCATGCAATTTCCTGGAGTTCAGAGGCACTTCCAGCAGTTGCTAATTTACCAGGGCCCACATTCTGTCCTACCTCTCCATCATCCGTGTGTGGTCTCAAGAAGTCTGCCAGACTTCTAAGGCTAACCTTCTCTTCCTCATCAGAAGGATCTTTCTTAACAGAGGGACCCTGAACAGAAGGATCCTCACCTCCTTCTGCACCCTCTCCTGCAGCATCTGCACCTCCTCCTGCAGTCCTTGGCGCTTTTTGGTGAGAGTGGCAACCAAGTTCACTAGGTTAGCTTTCACATTCACAGCAGAGTCAGCAGGAGCAGAGAGATTCTGTGCAGAGTCAGCAGGTGTTCTTTGGGACCCTGCAGGCACTGCTGCTTCCATATCGGCAGCAGAGGGAGCAAGAGACTGTGCCTCGTTAATGGCACCTGCCTGCATAGCCATTATCTGAAATCCTGGCAAGTTCCCAGAGCTACTGGCAGAGTTCCCACAGCTGCTGTTACTGGCTCTGAGCCAACGTTATCAGCAGCTTTCTCACAAGCCTTCTCTTCCCTGCACTTAATTGTGATCTCCTGGATGCTGTAATCAGAATCAGAACCTAATTCTGAATCTGAGCTTTTCTATGTTTCCTTTTACGTCTGTGCAAGCTGTCCCCTATGGTTGACCATTTCACTGACCAAATGAGGCAATTGGAAGATAGTCTCACATGTGTTTCTTTTGTTTCCACCACTGAAACTCTTAAGAGATAAAGAATTGTGTGAAAGAGCTGAAGGAGGAACTTAAAACCTCCATATCCAACTTGTCGAAGGAGGATGAAACCAATTCCTCTTCTTCCAGATGGATACAAGTTTCAGCTGTTAGAAACAGTCGTCCTCCAAGGAGGTAATTTCAAAATATCCAAACCAAAACAGAAAACAGAGGCAGTCTCGTGGGAGTATCTGGATAGCTCTGCATGATCACTTTTGTGAAAACATGAACAGATGAGATGGTCAACAAACTTCTGATCTTTTCAGGAGATTGCAGGATCTGCAGAGTGGCAGATCCTGAGGTAACAATACCAGAAGGGTAGCTGTCACTTCCTCAGTTTCCCAGAAAAACTCTAATAGCTCCAAGAGTGATTCTAACTCTGGCACAAGAAGCTGTGACAATTATACATGTGCATGTAATTCCCACAATTGGGGATGCCCTGCCTTCCCCCAGGGCTGGATAATGCAGATAACAGAATTTATTGAGATGTGTACATCTAGTGGCCTGGCACTTCAAAATTTCAGAAGTACACGGCCTTGGTTGACACAGGAGCTCAGTGTACAATAATACCAATCAAATTATCAAGGGTCAGAGTATATAACTATTCTGGAAGTCACTGGTGAATCTAAAGAGTTGACTAAGATACAAGTTAACATAAGTTTAACTTGGGAAAAAGTGGAAGAAACACACTATTGTAACAGGGCCTAATGCATCTTGTATTTTGGGAATTGATTTTCTGAGAGAAGGGTATTTCAAAGACGCAAAGGGTTACAAATGGGCTTTTGGAATGGCACCTGTAGAAATTGATGCAGGAAAATTGCAATTGTCTATTAGACCTGAGCTTTCGGATGAGTCTGCAGTTTTGGGACAACATGAGATAGAGGATGTGAAATTGCCAGTTGCTTCTCAAACTGTGCATCACAGACAATACAGAACCAACAGTGTGTGGGAAACTGCGGCAGGTCTGCAGATTCCATGCCTGGGAAAGAAGAACTTAACCCTGGACAGATTACTGTGTATCTATAAAGATATGGAAAGTCCTGGAGTAGAATCGATATAGATAGTTTGCAAGGACGAAGAGTGCCTTGGAAACTGTGAGATAGAAGGTTTGAATCCTCCTTTGTGTAGTTTGACATAAATAGCTGTGACCATAGTGATATGGCAATAACCAATAAGAACATTAAAAACAACCTGTTAACCAATTAGAAGTAGCCACGATAGCATAGAAAACATATAAATATGTGTTGTTAAAAGCAATAAATGCTCTACTCTGTTCATAACTACAAGTGTGTACATGTCACTCTGTCTGCCACAACAGTGATAACTGTGACTCTTTGGTGCCCTTTCAAAACTTGATTTGTCAATTTGAAAGTCAAAAAGACATCAGCAAAACTCATTCACATTTCAACAGTCCAATTTGGCCTGTGTGAAAGCAGAATGGAGAATGGCATCTGACAATTAACTTCCATGCCCTGAATGAAGTAACTCCACCCATGAGTACAGCTGTACCAGACATGATGGAACTCCAGTATGAGCCAGAATACAAAGAGACCAAATGATATGCTACCATAGACATTGCTAATGCTTTCTTCTCTCTTCCCATAGCAGAGGAATACAGGCCTCAGTTTGTCTTTACCTGGAGAGGAATAAAATGTACTTTTAATTGTTTACCCTAAGGATTGGTTCACAGTTCAAGCATATATCATGCAGTGATCCATGATGCTTTGGAGAAAGGTGGAGCTCCAGAACACATTCAGTTCATTGATGATATCATCATCTGGTGCAAAACTGCTGAAGAAGTCTTCGAGAAAGGTAACAAAATCGTTGACGTTCCCTTGCAAGCCAGTTTCACTATTAATCGAGACAAGGTGAAAGGACCTGCCAGAGAAATCCAGTTTCTGGGAATGTGGTGGCAAGACCGTCACCATCACATTCCAATGGATGTGATAAACAGAGTCTCCACCATGGCAAACCCCATCAATAAGAAAGAAACTGTATTTTTTAGGTATAGTGGGGCTTTGGAGACTGCACATTCCTGGATACAGTCAGATTGTGAAACCTCTTTATGATGTGACTTGAAAGAGAAACAGTTTTTAGACGGGTCCTGAGCCACAAGCAACTTCTGACCAGATAAATCAAGAAGTAGTCCATGCAATGGGTCTGGGACCTGTCCAAACTGGTCCAGACATTAAGAACATTCTGTACATGGCCACAAGTGACAACGGTCCAACCTGGTGCTTATGGCAAAGACCTCCAGGTGAGACACGAGGATGTCCACTTAGTTTCTGGAGTCATGGCTACAGAGGTTCAGAAGCAAGCTACACTCCAACAGAGAAAGAGATTTTAGCTGCTTATGAAGGAGTAAAAGCTGCTTCTGAAGTAATTGGAACAGAGTCACAACTTCTAGCTCCTAGATTGCCAGTTCTGAATTGGATGTTCAAAGGTAAAGGTTCTTCACCATATCATGCAACAGATGCTACATGGTCTAAGTGGATGGCTCTGATAACTCAAAGAGCTCGAATGGGAAATCTTGAGAGACCTGGTCTGGTGGAATTGACCACAAATTGTCCAGAAGTCACTAATTGTGTAAAACCTCCAAAGAAGAGAGTAACTCATGCTGAGGAAGCTCCTCCTTACAGTGATCTGTCTGATGATGAAAAGAGATATGCTTTGTTCACAGACGGTTCCTGTCGTTTTACTGCAAACAAGCGGAGATGGAAATCTGCAGTGTGGAGTCCAACTCACAGAGCTGCAGAGGCAAGGGACGGAGAAGGAGAATCCAGTCATTTTTGCAGAGGTAAAAACTGTCCAGCTATCTCTTGACATAGCTGAACCATGAGAGATGGCCAAACCTTTATCTATACATGGAGAGATAAAGGATGGATGGTAGTCAATGCACTGTGGGGTTGGCTAAAGGACTGGAAAAAGAACGGATGGCAGAGGAAAGGAAAGCCTATTTGGGCCGCAGGTCTGTGGCAAGACATTGATGCTTGCACTGAGAGAATTCCAGTGAAAGTGATACACTTTCATGCTCGCATACCTAAGAGCAAAGTTACTGAGGAACAGCAACCTGACCATCAGGCAAATTTGACTGCAAAAGTTTCTGATCTTGACCTTGACTGGAAACCCCAAGGTGAACTCTTCTTAGCTTGGTGTGCCCATGATTCATCAGAACATCAAGGTCAGAGGTGCAACCTACCAGTGAGCTCATGACAGATCCATTAACATTTCCATGGACGCTATCACACAGTTCATCCATGACTGTGACATTTGTGCTGCTATTAAGCGGGCAAAGCAAATCAAGCCCTTGTGGTATGGTAACCAATGGTCCAAGTACAAGTATGGTGAGGGGTGGCAGATTGACTACATCACTGTACCTCGTTCTCCATCTCCATAAGCAATACATGTTGACTATGGTAGAAGCAAGCAGTGGATGTCTCGAAATTTATCCAATTCCTCATGCAACTGCACCATTCTTGGCCTGGAAAGACAAATTCTGGGGAGACAGGGAACTCCAGAGAGAATTGAGTCAGACAATGGAACTTATTTCAGGAACAATCATGTAAAAGACTGGGCCAAAGAGGGTGGAATTGAGTGGATATTCCACATTCCCTACTATGCACCAGATGCAGGAAAGATAGAACGCTACAATGGTTTGCTGAAAACCACTCTCAAAGCCATGGGGGGTGGATCTTTGAAAAACTGGGAGAAGCATCTAGCACAAGCAACCTGGTTGGTGAATAGTAGAGGTTCTGTAAATCGAGCTGGACCTGCTCAATCAGATTCGTTACAAAAGGTAGAATGTGACGGAGTTCCTGTTATCAAAGAAAAGAATCTGTTAGGCAAAACTGTTTGGGTATTTTCTCCTTCAGGAGAGGCCAAAACTGTCTGAGAGGTGGTTTCTGCTGAAGGGCCTGGTCAAACTTACTGGGTGATGCAAGACAAATGGTGAAATTCAATGTGTTCCACAAAGAAATCTAACTTTACCTGAGAGAGGTTGAATTCAGAGTGTATAGATACAACATTGTGCCCAAAGAAGGAATCCATGTGGAATCTGTGGTGCATGAACCCCAAGAACCCTGAGAGCCCTGAGTCACCTGAGGATTTCTGTTCCTTTTCTTCGTTCCACGTGCGAAGAAACAAACTATTTTCCATTTTCCTGTTTTTTAAACTTTTTAATCATCTACATCTGAGATAGCTGGAATGGACTATAAACTTTATTTATTCATCATTGTAGATATGGTTTTAGATTAGATGGATAATAGTAGCAGCCAATGGACTTGTTTAGAAGGGATGGATTATTTTGTTGTAATGTGGTGGGTTGAAATTGCCCCCAACAGCTGTGGTGAAAACAACTGTAAGAATGGGGACTTTCTGGGTTAAAATGTCATCTTCTGCTGTACTTCTTTTTATTAACCAGTTAAATCAAAATTAAGATTATGCTGGAGCAAATATAGTCAAAATAATGGTGAATGAAAGTCTGTATGCATTATAGAAGATATCAAACTATCCTGACTGATGTTTTCCTTGGAGATATGAAGCTTATGAAGCTTTTATTTGTTTGTTTGTTTGTTTTTGCTTGTAAATGAAGCCAAAATACATTAAGGTGCAAAGAACAACATGGAAACCTTATGTTCTTATATGTTATTTTTTTGTGACACATATCTACTAAAATTTGCAAAATAGTAATATCAGAGACTAGTGAAACTCAAACTGAAAAGTTCTCAGAGGATTTTCAAAATCATGGCTTTTCCCTGTAACTAATCTGTGATTTAGTAGTGGGGGTTGTTGGGTCTTTTTGTTGTTTGTTTGTTTTTAGATTTTCCAGGTAGACAATATTCATGCTATGTAAATCACTAAGGGTTTGTGAAATGGCAGTGCCCTGAGGAATTTTTCCTTTAAACAGTTAAAGCTCTTTTCATTTTTCTTTTCTGTTGCTTTTTAACCCCAGACAGCAGCTAAATCCTGCCTCAGCCACTCACTCACTCTTGCCACAGTGGATAGGGAAGAGAACTGGGAAAGTAAAAGTGGGAAAACTCATGGGTTGAGATAAGGACAGTTTAATAGGTAAAGTAAAAGTCACACATGCAGGAATTCATTCACCACTTCCCATCAGCAGGTAAGATTGTTCAGCCATCTCCAAGAAAGCAGGTCTTCATCACACATAACTGTCACTTAGGAAGCCAAATACCATTGTTATGAGCATAGAATCCCTCTCTCTCATTCTTCTTCCCCTGGCTATGGCACATCCCTTTGATCATCTGGAGTCAGCTGTCCCAGCTGAAACTACTCCCAGCTTCTGTACCACAGACGTACTCACTGGTAGGGTGGAGTGAGAAGTAGAGTTGAGTGTTTATGGGGAAGATACACATATAGTGACATGGTTAAGCACTAGACTTGGTAGAGTTAAATAACAGTCAGACTCAATGGTCATAAGGGTCTTTTCCAACCAAAAAAATTATTCAAAGATTTTGGAATTCTACATATGACCAAAATGCCAACAGGAGATATCCACTGACATTTTCTGCCTTTAAGAAATTAAGAATGGTGAAATGTTCATGTGTACCTTGACTAAAGAGCACCCCAAATCTGTAGCCAAAACCAGAGATAAATGGAAAACTGCATACAGAGAAGTCAAAACTGTCTTATTTAATAGCCTACAAATGTGGTGGAGGGTTGGGAACATTAACATTAACAGAGTAAAAAGGGAGTGTGTAAAACTAAAATACAATGCAAAAGCAGACTTTGCAGGTTTTATGCTATAACACAGGAAAGAGCACTTTCAAAGTTTAGTAGCACATCTGTCTTCAATGTCACCAAAACTAAGATGCCTTATAAGGTCATAATCAAAAAGCAAATACAGACGTGCCTGTCCTGCAAAGATGAAAGCCAAGAGACTATGTTCATCTTAATTCTCACTATTTTTTCCTATTAATTATATGTGCAAGGTGAGACACAGAAGAGACAAATTAGTAGACTGCTTCAAAGTAGAAAACAAGGTGAGAAGCATGCAAAACTAAACTATAGTGGGACAAAGGGCTATATGGTCTGATACTTATGAGAAATCACTCACATGATAGTCAGTCCCGCTGTTTTCAAAGCCAGCTGCAAATTGTGTCAGTGACGGCAGAACTGCACACTGAAAGCTCTCACCAGAAGTCTAAGAAGTAAATTAAGTATCAGCAGAAATTGACACAGAAATTACAAGCTACTATGTGTACCTGAGTGGATGCATGCTCCTTTAAGATCATGTATCAAATCTGCATATCCCCTGAAGAGCTGCTCTTTTTCTCATTAATTGCTCTGTACACACAACATTGGTAATAGATAAAGTAATTTGAGACACCTTGAATACATTTATATACACTAGTCTAATAACTCTTTGATCGCTCATTTGCTACCCTTTCCTCTTATAATCTTTAACACAACATATATCGAATAGTATGATTTTCTGAAAACTAAACTAAGGAATTGTAAGTGAATTATTCGTTTTACCCTTTTTACACATCATTCATTAGTGACATAGCCCTTCAAATTAAAAAAAAAAAAATCTCCATTATATTTTGTGCAATAGCATAGGTAACAGAATCCTAATAGTCTGAAAGTTATGGGTTTGTCTGTAGATATTTTTTTTTCTGAAAATAGCTGGGGCACTAACTCCAAACCTGGCATTTAAAAATAATTAAAACTAATGTTTAAGCTTCTTTGAGATAATGGTGCAGTGTGAATCAGACTGTAAGTATGCAAATAGGAGTGTAAAAGCTTTCTTATCTTTGGTTACCATGCCACTAACATCTAGCTATCAGATGACGTCATTTGAATTGCTTTATAAACAGGAATGAGTCTCCCATCTGCAATCAGTGCAGTGAGAATTCAATCAGAAGACAACACAGTGTTTTTTAAAGTAAGCACTGAGCACTGCTGGCTGAAATAATGATGTCTGGCAGCACATCCCAGCTCTCAATAAAAAGCACTGTAGAAAGTTTGCTAACTTGGAAGATCTTCAAAATGAGCAAGCCACCTCCTGAAGATAAAGTTACTCATAAAAACAAGGACATTTTCAACATTGTCATGACTCCTGATCGCATTCCTAAATTTGTCATCCCTTCTCTCAATACAGAACATATTTTCTTCCAGCAGTAGCCAGAGGAAGATACTGTCAAGAATGATCTCATGAAAGATGTCTCTGATGAAGTTGTACAAAAGTGCAGAAAAACTAGAAGCAAATCTGAATCTTACATCAGGAAAGATACATTGTGTAAAACACAGAGTCTGGACACAAAAGGAACTCTGCACTTTACAGACTTACTCCACTTTCCTGGAGACCTGCAGAGAGCTGTACATAACTTTGACCTAGAAACCAGAGCTGTCCTCTCTTTACCCCACCTCTCCAAAATAACTACCCCCTATGGGTTTCTAACACTGGGTGAGAGTCCCAATACTAGGAGAAAAGAGTCTCTTTTTTTTCATCATGAGTCTGAAGAGCTTAAAATCCTTTTGTCCCAAAGGAAGAAGGACACATCTCTTGTAAGGAGCTCCTCCAGCTCTTTCTGTGAACTTCAACAGACCATTGAGTTCATAAAGCCATCAGCCACTCCTTTTGAAACCAAGCAAACAGTTTCCTGGGAGGGAGTCTGCAACATCCAGCTCTCTGCTCTGCATCATACATCAGATTTTGAAACATACCCTGTGAAATGTGAGAAGAGGTTTCGGACAACAATGAAGAAACACCTGGCCAGTATCAAAAGGATGAGATACAATCATAGAATCATAGAATCAAGAAGGCTGGAAGAAACCTCAAAGATCATCGAGTCCAACCTGTCACCCTAAACCTCATGACTATCTAAACCATGGCACCAAGTGCCACGTCCAATCCCCTCTTGAACACCTCCAGGGATGGTGACTCCACCACCTCCCTGGGCAGCCCATTCCAATGGCCAACCACTCTCTCTGTGAAGAACTTTCTCCTCACCTCCAGCCTAAACCTCCCCTGGCGCAGCTTGAGACTGTGTCCTCTTGTTCTGCTGCTGATTGCCTGGGAGAAGAGACCAACCCCCTCCTGGCTACAACCTCCCTTCAGGTAGTTGTAGACAGCAATGAGGTCACCCCTGAGCCTCCTCTTCTCCAGGCTAAACACCCCCAGCTCCCTCAGCCTCTCCTCACAGGGCTTGTGCTCAAGGCCTCTCCCCAGCCTCGTTGCCCTTCTCTGGACATGCTCCAGCAATTCAACATCTTTCCTAAACTGAGGGGCCCAGAACTGGACACAGTACTCAAGGTGTGGCCTAACCAGTGCTGTGTACAGGGGTACAATGACCTCCCTGCTCCTGCTGGCCAAACTATGCCTGATGCAGGCCAGGATGCCATTGGCTCTCTTGGCCACCTGGGCACACTGCTGGCTCATGTTCAGGCCAGCTGTTGATGGTTTGGGTTTTCCTGTTCCTCTCAGTGTACACCACTGCTGCTGAGGGAACTGAGCAGAACACCACTTGAGCTCCTGCCCCGTCAATCAATTTCGAAACCAAGGGCCTTAAATTCCTTTTTAATCTTCCTGGTGCTGCTCTTTTCAATTTCTTCACTTCCAGCCTGGATTACCAGCAATGGGTAATAGTCAGAGGGCTGGATTAGTTTAGGTAACCTTTGGGTGATGTCCCTCACCCGGGCCCCAGGTAGGCAGCACACCTCCCTACAGGATGGGTCGGGACGACATATGGGTCCCTCTGTTCCCCTCAAGAGAGAGCCTCCAATAACTATAGCCTTTCTCTTTTTCTTTGTAACACTGGTCCTTAAAGTTTGGGGGGGCTGCTTCATCTTTGTCATCTCCTTGATTGGTTCCTCTACAATACTCTCATCCACATTGCCCTCAGCCTGCAGAGTCGCATAGTTATTGCTCAAGGGCAGCGGGGGAGGGGAAGAGGGTCGGGGTGCATTCCCTTTGCTTCCCCTGACAGGGACCTGTATCCATCCTCCACTGCTCCCCTCAACTGGAGGGGGTTTCAAAGCCTGTTCCCACATATCCAACTCCCTTTCACATTCTCGTATGGTCCTGAGCCTTGCTACCTCCGCTTTCAGCTCAGCCACTTCATCCTTCAGCTCAGCTACCAAATTTAAGAGACAATTCACCTGGTCACACCTGACACAGGTGTCTCCTTCACCCTCCACACCAAGTGCCAGGCTCAAACACTCACTGCAGCTAGAAGCCTGAACACCAGTATGCTTGTAGAGAGACTCAGTCTGGGAACCTACTGCATGTTTAACACCCTTTGTCTGAGTTGTTACCATGGTAGGTACCTGCTGGCAAGAGATCTTGAGATTGGAGATTTTATTGAGAGTTGTTTTTTCTTGTTGGTTTTTTTTTGTTGTTGTTGTTGTTTTTGTTTTGTTTTGTTTTGTTTTTTCCCCTGTATCCTGTCAGCTGACCTGGCACGTGCAAGCAGGCAAGAAGCCTATAGCTCACCAGCCAAAATGGCATTCCGCGCTCAGCCCCGCCGGGGTCACAATCCCGAGCAGGCACGCGAGAGGACGACCGCTGGTTGTCGCTCTCTGCCAGGGTCCTTCCGCCCCGCAAACCCTGAAAAGAAACGAAAAGAGAGAGAACCCAAAGCAGGCACGGTGGACCCGGTGTCGATCCCGATCAGCTCACCAGCCAAAATCTGTCAGTGGGAGAAACTGACTATACTAATGACACACAGAGCACTCTCAGCTCTTAATCTTGTGAAAATTTAAAAGAGACAGTCTTCCACAGTGGTGTGAAAACATGAGTATGTTGCACACATTCAGCATTGAGAGCTCCCAATAAGGACCAGACAAACTACAAGAGAGAACTTGCTTATGCTTGGCACGTTGAATGTGTCTCCTATTTACCAAAGTCATACTCAGCAGCTTGGAATCTTCTAAAATGCAACACAGGACTAATTAAAATAGGTCATTTTTCCAGAAGGAGTGCCATCTTTTGTGGTCACACCTGCATAATCTATGAGAAGGAAGGAAATTGTTACAACAAACTGCAAAGACAGAAAATTATTGCTTTTGGAGTAGCAATGTTGGTTTTGAACTGATAGCAAACATGAAAAGAAGAAGCATGTTAGCTAGTCAGGTAAAATTTGTCTTTCTTTTCTACTAATATTAGAATGTAAGCAAAACCAAATTAAGAGTTAACTTGTCCCAGGCTGTTTACATCAGGTTGCTCATAATTTCTGGCACAAATCTGCTGG